>NC_047651.1:3410437-3465981 GCF_902201215.1 Prunus dulcis
GTATGACAATTGTTCATACCACTAACTGGAAGTCAACAACTACAGCATTTACATTTGCATACCTATACTGTTCATACTACTCAATGGAAGTCAACAACTAAATCATTTACATTACATACCTTTATTCCCATTCTTTGCAGTAGCTCCTAGAAGAGTACCCTTGTACTTGTTTGTAACGAAAGTACCATCAATAAACAGCATAGGCCTACACCATCGAAAACCATCAATGGAGGCCTTATAACATATAAAGATCCGCTGGAAACGAGAACCATCCTCGCCACAGTCAAGCACACAATGAGACCCGACATTGCTGGCCTTCAAAACATCAACATACCAAGGCAGGTGAGCATAAGACAACTCCTCATCACCATGTAAATCCTTAGTAGCCGACTCCTTCCCATACCACGCAACATGATAAGGGACATCCAATCCATAATTTTCTTTCAAATCAGTAATTAGCTCAATAGGCCTTACCAAAGGATTGCTACGAACTTTATCTTTGACAATTGAAGACACCAAACGAGACCCCATTGCCTTATTTCTCTTCTCACGGATCAAACCACTACAACTGTGTACATTATTTAAATTCTTAATATAGAAAAATCCATTTACATTAGACTTAACAGCATGCACATTCCCCTCACAGCCATTTGATTCCTTCTTAGCACACACAGCAGTAACACGACGAGGCTCATTCTTCAAATACTTCATCTTAAAACCATTCTCAATCGCGTACTTAGCCAACTTATCACGGAATTCACAAACTCCACCCTCAAACTTCTGACCCTCATGAGTAATATAACCCTCCCAATCAGTAGACAAATATTTACGCCCTCCACAACTACCATATTTGCCTAAATATTCATTTCCAAACTCACTGCTAATACCATCAAAATCCATACTCAAACAAGAAGAAGAAGCAGCACTTGAATCAACAATACTACCAGTTTGACTTGAATCTTTACATGTATCCTCATCTTGTGAAAAACTGTAATTGTTAGGAGCAGACTCCAACAAAAAAGGAGAAGCAATCATGTTCGTATTAACAGTTTGAACATGATTCACTACAGCCTTATCCCTAACAGCAATGTGAATTAATTGATCCTTCATCAGTCCACATACCATAAACATGATTTTCAAATCATCGTCCGATTCCAACAAACAATTGGAGCAATCCATAAAAGAGTACCTCAACTCAAAATGACCTAACTTAAGCTTAAACCTACTACACAACTCGTTGGACAACCAATCAAAAGTAGTAGTTGAAGACAAAATAAGCATTAAAGTTCCAGCACCATAGGTGCACTTCGCCACTCTCGAATCATCCATATATATCTCTACAAAAAAAACAACAAACAAAACAAAAATGACTACTAGTAATAACAGTGGATGCCGAGTGCATTAACAGTGAATTATAGTCGACTCAAAAACCAATAGCGCATAAACAGAAAAAACACGAATATACTCAGATTCAACTGAAAAAGCATACCTCAATTAAATCGAATAACACAAATTTTTCACCACAGCTCAAACCAAAACACAAGAGCAAATCCACAATCAAAACGAATCTGAAATCAATCCAAATTATAAACAAAAAGAAACGAAAACCTAATCAGCAACTTAATTAATCGAGCATCAAATCACCAAAAAGCAGACTACAATATAATCGAATACCTCCAAAAACGAATATGAATTCACAAGAAAAAATCGAATACCTCAAAAATCGAAGATCACAGATCTCACCAAGCTCCAATCGAGTCTCATGCAGCGCATATCAATCCAAAAATCACCAAATCAAACAAGAAAGAAAAAGAAATTGAAGCAATAGAACTCCAATCTACGCCATACTAAGCTCAGAAGAATCGAAAAAGAAGATCTGGAACCACATCATACTGAGCTTCGTTCGAAGAGGTGAACGAAACTCGTTTCGTTCAAAGAGATGAACGAAGCTTCCTTCGTTCGAAGAAGTGAACGAAGCTCGCTTGGAATATTCGATCTGCTGAGGCTGCCAAACAGGTTTCTGTTACGAGGTCACCAAATTTCAAGAAATTCCTATCCTAGCTGGCGAGTTTTGGGCATGTTTCAAAATATTCGAACCAAAAGGTCAAAAACGTAATCTAACATAGAAAATAAAATACAAAAATCGACAGCTTTCTACAATTGGGTGTGTTTTGGGTGTGTTTATATGTATTAAATCATGTAGGGTATATTTATAGTTTCATGTCTACAATTGGGTATTTCACTAATTTTGTATTAAAGGAACCCCATTATCCATTTCTTTTTCTCGTGAAGCAAATACAATAATATATTACCAGTCACCCCCGTCTTGATGTTTTACTGCTTTAAAGTACTTTGAGTCTGATTGATCCCCAAGATCAGCTACCAGTCCACTGATATGTGGTGGAAGTGATCGGTTTACTACTAAGAATCAGCCATGGCTTCTTCTTTACCGGGTCAACTCGTTTTTCTCTTAGAGAATGGACATCATGTGTGGGAGGACCAATCTCTCATCAAGTGGAGGAAGAGAGATGCACATGTCCCTTTACGTTGCCATGATTCAATTGAAGGTGAGGAACTAAACCCATTCCAATTTCAGTTTCGTATTTGGATTAAGAGTGTTTTCATGTTGCTGGAAGTTTTGCTTTGTTTCACGTTGTCTTGTTAAATTTTGGTTAATGGAGTTTTTGGTTGCTGGAATTTTGTAAATGTTTGGGATATAACTGTTAAGTCTGTTTGATTCAGAATCACATTCAATCTTCAGATGAAGAGTTCTATGAAGTGGGTTTATGATCGTGAATTAGGGGATTTCATGTGATAAAAATAATATGAAGTACTCATGTAATGCTAGTATATTATAAATGCATTTAGCTATTTTCTTTATTATAAATTTCAGGTTCTACATGCAATATTTATTGGAAATGATTTAGCAATGTCATTTAGATGTTTCGACTTCGCAAATTATACAAACACACACTGAGTATATATAATAATTATGTATAAGCAAGCTCATCGATTGGCCTGACACATTTTGAATTTTTGTTGGAGTTTTGTTGCATTGGTTTTTGGTAAAAAATCATTTTTCTCAAATATGAAGAGTGAATAGGGAAACATGGTATGCAGTTGTGAATATGTGTAGAATCTCACATTGTTCAGAAACTGCATCATGGTATGGTATATGAGCTTGAGCTTGACGTTGCATCTTGCCATCAAGATGAGCTTTTGGTATAGGAACATGGGACAGGAATCTTGTACCTATTCCCAAGCCTTGAAATCACGAAACAAGGTCTACATTATAGGCACGTAGAGGGTTTCTAATTGGTATAATGGTTTGGGTCCATGATGCGGAACCCCCCCTCTCTAAGTTCTGTGTGTTATTTTATCTTATCATTGGCTTGGAATCTTACTTCTTTTCTATTTCATTTAGAAGATATCTGACATTCGTTATGTGGTGTAGGATCTCTTAAATACTGGTATGAGCGCAACAAAGTGAATTTTCTGGTATCCAACTCTGCTGTTTGGGATGATGATGCTGTTCCTGGAGCTCTTGATAGCGCGGCTCTTTGGGTCAAGGACTTGCCTTTTGTGAAGTCTTTGTCAGGCTATTGGAAATTCTTCTTGGCTTCCAGTCCTAGAAATGTTCCTGTAAATTTTTATGACACTGCATTTCAGGATTCTGAGTGGGAAACCTTGCCAGGTAAGCATATATGTATCTTTCACTTTTTCTTGCCTTAAAATCTGACAAACCTACACATATATTTGGTATGCTGTGTTAGAATATAGCAGTGATAGTTGTTTCATAAAATCATTAATGAAATTTGTTTCATTGCAAAATATGTATCTATTCCTGCATGCCAGAAACTTATTGCATCGTTTTACTTCAACTACAAGTTTTCTCTGCGCTGTTTCTTTATATATTCTTATTTGCAACAGTGTAGTATTGCATTCGAGGTAATTTTATGGCTAAGTGAGAGAATTTTGAAGGCATGTTTAGTAACGTGTATGAAATGTTTGGGTTATAATGAGGGGAATTTTTTATTTTTTATTTTTAGTTTTTTCTGTATTTCAGTTAGCTTATGTAAGAGTCAGCTTCACATGAGAGTTGGGGTCCAATCTTAACTTAGCTTCAAGGAAAGGAAAGGAAAAACTTCCATTTTATTGCTTGTTGGCTACTGGTTATTCTCATAGCGGATTTTCGCTATCATAAATCGGCCTTTTATTTTACTATTCGTTTTCTTTAAAGAGAGACGCATATGCGTTAGCGAAACTGTTCAGTAAGCGCCACGCACAAATAAGTCAGTTCTTTCCAGATAATAAATTGTGCTTTGAACTATAGGCGCTAACTGAAGCTTGTATAATTGTGAAAATTCTTTTCTAAGTGCTTGTACTATGATTTCATGATTCCATATTTATTTTATTTTATTTTCCTCCAAAATAGACAATTTAAGAATACTTTGATAACCTTATTCCTTGTAGTGTTTTGAGCTTTAGCAATAGCATATGGAACAAATTTATGAATGATTTATGTTATAAATTTATCATGATTTTTCATATCTAACACATGCAATTATTATCCAACAACCGTGTCTCATTATTTTGTGTTCTCTCATGGAACAGTTCCTTCAAACTGGCAGATGCATGGATTTGATCGGCCTATTTATACAAACGTTGTTTATCCATTTCCACTTGATCCACCTTTTGTTCCTGTGGACAACCCTACTGGCTGCTATAGGACATACTTTCACATTCCTAAAGAATGGAAGGGTATGATCCATTTGATTGCCTTGCTGATTGTAGCTGATTACTATTTATTGGTGCTTTTTTGTTCTTTTGTTTTTATTTTTCTTTGTTGTTCCCTTTTACATTATGCTTACTGATCAGTATTCTATCAAACCTGTGCTACTTATATCTTGTATGCATCGAAGTAAGTTTTATTTTCCACTTTGTAATGTAGCCATTTTGAAATGTAATATATAGCGCAATATGACCTGAATTTGTGTTAATGATTTGAAATGTGACTAATAGAAGTATTGCCTCACAGATTGGATTTTCTGCTGTATGTACGTATGAATGCATGCATGCACCTATATTACAGTCACAGACACACACACACACACAAAACTGACATTTCCATGACATCCCTCAACTCTGTTGATCATTCTTTCTGTGGGCAAAATTTATATGACATGTTTACCATTTGACAGGTCGCAGGATTTTGTTGCATTTTGAAGCTGTTGATTCTGCATTCTGTGCATGGCTAAATGGGGTCCCGATAGGATATAGGTAATAAATACTTGTAAGAACTTTTGTGAATTATCATAATTATCTTGTAGATGGATGCTTTTATGCTATACCTTATGTCATACTTCCATTCATGGAGTCTTCTCAGCGTGTGTTACTGTTTTCTGAACATATACATTTTACATGGAATTTATCTCAGTCAGGTATATGTTGACAGATTAAGATTGCGCACATTTGTGAATAAGAGATACGGAGAGTGAGTTTAAGATGCTCATGGAGGATCTTCTTTCGCAATCTACTATTTTTCACTTTTCTCTTTCGCAACATACAAATTAAAAGTTAAATATAAAATGCAAAAAGAGAGAGTAACCCACATGGAATATAAAGAACATAAAGTCCCCAACTCTTAAAGCTGAGTAGGGATACTGTTTTGATGCTGATAAATAATTTATCAAGTAAATACAATAATGTATATTGTGCTGAGAGTCTTTTGCTACCATATGGTTTAGAAAGAAAAGGGGCATTTAATTGTTAATAACTTAAAAATGAAGCATGGTGAGTATGACATGACTCAGTTATACTAATTACCAATCTTTGAACATGGCTTCCTTTTTTTTTTCTTTCCCTTTTTTCTGTTAATATATTGTTTATCATACCAAGAATATGTATTAGCCTTGAAAGGAACTTTCTTTAATAAATGGTCCAGCCACTGAATGATCTGACTTAAATATTTTGTTTCTTTTTGGTGGTGGGGAAATTCTTGGGAAGTTTCAATTTGAATTATTTGATGGTTGTTTAATCAGTTAGGAATTCGGATGTTAGTAGAGTCTTGTTTACTTTTTCACAAGTAGAAAATGAATCCTAAGCATTTGAGATGGTCATATGTGCACTTGTCGGTTTTGTAACCTGTATCACCAAGTACATACAACTATATCAAATTGAAGATTGTTTTCCGCTTATAAGGGATGCATGGTTTGGTAGGAATCCCCTGTGAGGTACGTTAACAAACTTTTCAATATCGTGCTAGGTCAGTCAGGACAGTAGACTTCCTGCTGAATTTGAAATCACTGATTATTGTTATCCATCTGATATGGACAAGAAAAATGTACTAGCTGTTCAAGTATTTAGATGGAGTGATGGCTCCTACCTTGAAGATCAAGATCATTGGTGGTTATCTGGCATTCATCGTGACGTGCTTCTTCTTTCCAAGCCACAGGTCTTTATTGTCTTCTTTCTTGCCTTTATATCCTCTCTTTTAATTACAATTGGACTATATGCAATTGGTACTTCTTGGAATTAGTACATAATTGGTGACTGGGGACAAGCATGTATACATTGATGATTTGCATGGCTACTTTTCTATCATAAGATCACTCCATCTCTTTGCAAGTCATTATTGTTCTTCCTTTCCCATTTTGCAAAATCGACACATTGGAGGCAAAGAATTAGGACAGTTAATGCTATAATGTGTGTATGGAAATATGACCTAGTTCTTCAATGTTCTAAGCCATATTTTATTTTGATTACACATATCGATTATCTAAATTATTTCCTTATTCTTTAACGTAAACTGGTAACGTGCTGCTACCTGTACTTGAGCATTGCATAATATTAAATCCTAAAAAATAACTGATGTGCAGGTATTCATTGCAGACTACTTTTTCAAATCAACTCTGGCTGAGGATTTTTCTTATGCAGACATACAGGCAAGTATTTATCAATTGAGGATGGATCTTTTTGTTTTTACAAAGTAATAAGTATAAACAATATTTTGCAGTTTTGTCTAGATGGTTGACCTGTTGCACATAACTGGACAATAATTTGTAACCCATTGAATCATATGATAAACTCCAAAAACAATAAAGGATACAGGAAATGTCTTATGTGCTTAGGTTAGAGAAATTCCTGTCTGTTATGGTTTTTATTCGTACTATCTGATTATATGTGCATGTGCTCACTTTTTTTCTTCTTTTGAGTATCGCAATGTCTGTTAATGTAGACTGTCATTGATTTATCAGTCAAGATTTTGGAATCTACCCTTATATCAATGTGCAATATGATGGGATTATGTTATCTTCTCAGTGCTATTCCTCTACATTGAAAACATTTTAAAATATTGTTGTCTTGCACTTTTGACCAGGTTGAAGTGAAAATAGATAACTCCAGAGAAACATCTAAAGATAGCGTTCTTGCAAACTATGTTATAGAAGCTGTATTATTTGACACTGCGTGCTGGTACAGCATTGATAGATATGCTGACCTGCACTTGTCTAATGTGGCTAGTATAAAGCTTAATCTCTCATCCAGCACGAGTCTGGGGTTTCATGGTTATTTGCTGGCAGGGAGACTGGACATGCCGAGGCTTTGGTCTGCAGAGCAAGTGAGGAATTATTATTTTTTGTTTCTTCCTAGTTTGTTCCTGAGCTAAAACCCTTTTAAGCAATATATACTTTCTTGCTTAGTGATATTCTGAACTTTGTTGAGTCATTGGAGTTACCAAAAATGTCTGTCAAGTGCTGGAAGTACCCTGGCACTGGGAATATTTTAGGGTGCTGCACCGTTTAACCTAATGTGTATGTTTGTGTGTGCTGCACCGTTTTGTTTATATAACTTAGTTTGCTTTTCTCTTCTAGACATGTGGGAAAAATTGGTCAACTGTAAATATCATATCTTGCTAAATTATAACAGTCTAAGAGTAATTAGATTTTTCTCATTCATATGACTCCAGAGTTTGTGAAAATTTCTTTTTAACTTAAATTTAATTCCTTAAAAGACCATGGTCGAGTCTTCTTTCTACCTTGAGCTTCAATGGAGTGATATTGTGAATACTATGTAGGTGACTAGAAACTTTCCCCCTTACCTAAGCATTAGCTAGCATTAAGGGTTAGTCAAGTCATGTTGAAAGTATGGCTTTGGTACTTTCTTGCTCCATATAAGCATAAAGTAGATGGAGGGCTCAAACATAATAGTAAGAAAAGAAGTTTTGAGAAAAACAAAAAATATACATTAGATAAATCATGATATGAAACTAAAAGTTTTGTGGCCCCAATAACAAGAAGTATCTAAAACCTTGCATTGTACATTTGGTGGTTTTTTTTCTTTCTTTTTCCTTCTTATGGGCAAACGCTAAAGTATTGTACATTATCTTGGGAAAAGAATATTAAAGTATTCAATCATATGGTTTATTATCACTATGTAACACAGTGCTCTCGGTTATTAATTAGATGTTTTTATCTTCTCATCTTTCATATAAGATCAAACAGTTTCTTGATGAAGATAGAAGGAAAGACAATAAGTTCTCTGAAGAATTTCAGGAACATTTTTTCAGCAGAAAATTCAAAATTTTCTAGGAAAATTCTGCAAAATTTTCTGCTGTTTGGTGGATTTAGAGAAGTACTTTCGAGAGAATATTTTCTTCATTTAGCAGCAAACTTTGTGTCTTTTAATACCATTTCCTTGAGCAACTTGAAAATGTAATGCTTTTGGTGATTGCTTTACTAATGTTAAATTATGTGAATCTAGGGTTTAAATTTATCTGCTCTCATTCCACTTCTTTATTATGCCTGTTCTTCAAAGGGAAAATATGATGATTAAAAAGGGAAAGTGCAATGGTGGGGAAGAGTGGAAGTGGTACAATTCACTTGTTCGAAAAAAAAAAAAAAAAATTATGACCATATTTTAGAGATTCAATAAGAAATAAAGATTGCAGGCTATCTATTTAATGTTGTTGACTGATGATTCGTTTCCCAGAGTTTATGTTACAGTATTTGCTTTTGAACTCTTTTCCTGTGTCCAACATACATATTTCATAACTGATTGTTTACCGTGTGCAGCCAAGCCTCTACACTCTTGCTGTTACATTGAAAGATGCATCTGGCAACCTTCTGGACTGTGAATCATGCCTGGTAGGCATACGGCAAGTATCAAAAGCCCCCAAACAGCTGCTTGTTAATGGGCATCCAATAATAATAAGGGGTGTGAACAGGCATGAGCATCATCCACGTCTGGGGAAGACAAACATAGAATCCTGCATGGTTAAGGTAACACATACTTTACTTCTCCTTGTCTGTTCTCTGCTAGCCAAGTTGATTTGCAACTGGAGTTGATGGTTCTTGGAATTTTAATCACTATTCTGTGTACAGGATTTGGTTTTAATGAAGCAATACAATATCAATGCTGTGAGAAACAGTCATTATCCCCAACATCCTCGTTGGTACGAGCTCTGTGATTTGTTTGGCATGTACATGATAGATGAAGCCAATATTGAAACCCATGGTTTTGATCTTTCTGGGCATGTGAAGCATCCTACTTTGGAACCCAGCTGGGCTACTGCAATGATGGACCGTGTGATAGGCATGGTTGAGAGAGACAAAAATCATGCTTGCATTATCTCTTGGTCCTTAGGGAATGAAGCTGGATATGGACCTAATCATTCTGCTTTAGCTGGTAAACCGCTGTTCTTTTATCATATCCATATTTTTGTCCAGCTTTGAAGGAACTTTTAGAAAATGTTATTACTTTGTACTTGTTCGAGAATTATTGCTTCACCTCGACATATTTCACCTAGAAGATATATTCATTTTACATAAGTAGACAATGGGAATCATTTTGCGGCTTTAGTAAGTTACCTTGAAATGATGGTGATGGATTTGGGTTCAAAATTTTGAAAATAAGGAAGTGATGGTCAGAACTGGCGTTCATCTGGGAATGGGCCTTACTTTAGGGAAAGTGAATATTTTCAAAAGAAAGAAGCATGCACTCTAATTTTGAGTAATTGATATATAATTTATTATACTAAAGTTGAGTAAGTAAGTTAACATCACCTTTTTCTATAATTTGGGCAATATTCTATCTTTGTATTTTATTTTTCATTTTTAAAAATGTTAGTGTTTCTTATGAAAAATAATTATTATTATTATGATCACCCTCAAAATTTTGAACAGTATAATTGAAGTTGTGTGTAAGGCATCTCTTCCCAACCCCCCCTCGGTTTCATATCACTCATTGTTTTCAAGACCTTGTTCACCTGAATTTAGGCTGGGTTCGTGGAAAGGATCCCTCACGGCTGGTACATTATGAAGGGGGTGGATCCAGAACCTCATCCACAGATATTATATGTCCCATGTATATGCGGGTCTGGGACATGTTGCAGATTTCGAGAGATCCAAATGAAACACGCCCTTTGATATTGTGCGAGTATGTATATTTTTTTACTTTTCCCTTTTTATTGTTGTTTGAGCATAGTTTGTTGGTTTACCATTATTCCCAATGTTTGAAGATGAGTCAAATGTTATTTATATTCTGGCACTTCTCACCTTTGGGCCCCTCCACCAATAGAGTCCAACATGCGAAATTCAACTTATATACAGAGGTTGCAACCAATCCAAAAAAAAAAAAAAACCAGGAGGTTGCAGTTTTTGCTCTACACCTTTATCAGGATCTCTTGCTCTAATACCATGCAAAAGTTTGTGTTGCTTTACCACTGCTCCCAAATTCTTAAGCTATTAGAATTTGGGCCAAATGTATTCTAACCTGCTAATTTATTTTGTAAAGTTATACTAGATACCTCTGTTTATGCTCATGGCAATGCAAATTTCTTCGCTTAAAAGTTTGAGAAATAATGGCAGGTATTCACATGCAATGGGAAACAGCAATGGGAATTTACATGAATATTGGGAAGTAATTGATAGCACATTTGGTCTTCAAGGAGGCTTTATCTGGGATTGGGTTGATCAGGTCAAGTATCCTTGCTGTTCATAAGAAATGCACTGATGATTTATCAACATTACATTAAATATTGAGTTTCAAGCCATCTTACACTCTTGAAACCCCTTTCCTTTAATTTATTGGGCATAACCACATAACATCAACATAAAATTGAAACTGGTAAACATCATCATCATTTTCTTCTTCTTATCCCCCAACCACCAACCACCAACCACCAACCCCTAACCTCTCTCTCTCTCTCTCTCTCTCTCTCTCTCTCTCTCTCACGAAATCTTTGTTGTTCAGAACCACAAATTACATCAGGGGGTAATAGATTTTCTCTTTGTATATAGGCCCTATTGAAGGATAATGCAGATGGTAGTAAGCATTGGGCATATGGGGGTGACTTTGGTGATGTTCCTAATGATTTAAACTTCTGTTTGAATGGCCTTACATGGCCAGATCGAACTCCTCATCCAGCACTGCATGGTAAGTTGATGATTTATGTTATACTTACAAGTACCTCTATCCTTTGAGTTCTTTAAGATAATATTTGTACGTCATTTTTTAATTTATTTTCATGTCTCTTTTCTTCGGTTATTGTTTTCAGAAGTCAAGTATGTGTACCAACCAATCAAGGTTTCATTTAGCGAAGAAACACTAAGGGTAAGTTCACATAGTATTTGCTTTCATTTTATTTTATTATTTTCCGGAATACTTCTTTACCTGAAATACACCTTGCAGATAACAAATACCCACTTTTATAAAACAACACAAGGATTGGAGTTCAGCTGGGATGTTCATGGGGATGGATGCAAACTTGGATCTGGAATTCTACCTTTTCCGTTGATTGAACCTCAGAAGAGTTATGATATTAAGTGGCAGTCAGCTTTGTGGTATCCTCTATGGACTTCATCATCTGCAGAGGAATATTTTTTAACAATAACAGCTAAGCTTTTGCGTTCCACACGCTGGGTTGAAGCTGGTCATGTTATCTCATCTACCCAAGTCCAGTTGCCTTCCAAAAGAGAAATTGTTCCTCACGTAGTTGCTTTTGCTTAATACCCACTTTGACAATAAGAATGAAGTTTACATGTTTTGTCATATAAAAACATTTTTACAATTGGCCTTGATTTCCAGGTCATCAAGACTGAAGATGCTGTGTTCGTCAGTGAAACTCTTGGGGATAAAATTAGAGTCAGCCGACATAGCTTTTGGGAGATCATATTTAGTGTTCAAACGGGAACAGTTGACAGCTGGACGGTATTTTACACCATTGTTATTTTCATTTTTTTTGTTGATAACACATTTTTCTTTATAAAACCAAAGTTATTTTAAGAATGATTTCCCTCCAGGTTTTATGATTGTAGTTGCCTGGTTATTGTTCTATTTTCTGTTGGGATAAGCATTGTATGATTTTTCTTTTTTGTTCCTAAGGATGTTCCGTCTCATGTAGATTGAGACTTCATCATCTACCGAACCTCTTTGCTTATTTGTTCCTAAGGACGTTTCTTTTTTGCTTATTTGTTGACGACCGAACCTCTTTGATTGTACTTCTCAATTTCATTAATACTCATTCTGTTTCCTATTTAAAAAAATGGTAGGTCAAAGGAGTTCCTTTGATGACGAAAGGCATATTTCCATGCTTCTGGCGAGCACCAACAGATAATGACAAAGGAGGAGGTGCCAGTAGTTATTTCTCCTTATGGAAAGCTGCTCATATTGATAACCTTCATTATATTACCCAAAGCTGTTCTATACAGAATAAGACGGACCATCTTGTGAAAATAGCTGTGGCTTTTCTTGGTGTTCCAAAGGAGGAGGGTGCTTTATATAAGAGGAAAAAGATAAAAATTGAAGTTGATGTGATTTACACAATTTACGGTTCAGGAGACGTTGTTGTTGAATGTAATGTAAGACCAAGTTCGAACCTTCGACTTCTGCCACGTGTGGGAGTTGAGTTCCATTTGGATAAGTCAATGGATCAGATTAAGTGGTATGGAAGAGGACCATTTGAATGTTATCCAGACAGAAAAGCAGCTGCTCATGTTGCGGTCTATGAGCAGAAAGTGGATGACATGCATGTCCCTTATATAGTTCCTGGGGAATGTTCAGGTAGGGCAGATGTTAGATGGGTGACATTCCAAAACAATGATGGTTTCGGAATGTATGCATCAGTGTATGGCAGCTCTACGCCTATGCAAATAAATGCAAGTTACTACACCACTGCTGAGCTTGATCGGGCAACGCATAATGAAGATCTTATCAAAGGAGATGACATTGAGGTAATTTATTCTACATCATCAATCCATATCTTTCATTTCAGTACCAGTAGATTGTTTCTGGACATCCATTATGAGTAATATACAGAGGATGGTTTATGGTTTAGGGTCTAGGGTTTATGGTTTACTGTGTTACAGGTTCATCTTGATCACAAGCACATGGGCCTGGCTGGGGATGATAGTTGGTCGCCCTGCGTCCACGACAAGTATCTGGTTCATGCTGTTCCATACTCATTTTCAATTAGGCTGTGCCCGATAACCCCTGCAACCTCTGGCCAAGCCGTGTACAAAACTCAACTTCAAAACAAGTAGGCATGACGGGCTCAAGAACTGGGTAATGAGTACCGACTGATTGACAATGTATGTGGCCATGAAATAAGATGTCTAGCTCATTTGCAACGAATAATATAAGGGCAAAACTTATCAGTCTGTAATATTCTGATTATGAAACATTTGTATTTAACAGTGCTTTTGTCTGAAGCATTTTAGTGGTGGATCATGCCTACTACAATCAATCTAAGCAATTTAGTATCTTCCCTCCTATTTGTCACTTTACTTAACCAATATACGCAGCGGGTTGTTATTTTTGTTGAATTCTTCCCATAATAAGAATGCGACCGCATTCCTATGGACGTGGCAACTTCATGAGATTAGCCATCATTACATATGTGATTTTGTAACTTTTTCCATTTAGAATTAAAGCAAGTTTTGGTATAATTTTAGGGATTCTGAGACTTTGCATTTAGAGGTTGTGCATTTTCCCGCATTTCATTAAATCCAAACCATTCTAATAATCAAACATCTTAACATGACACATCATTAAATTTGGGAGAAATTTTTTTTTTTCCCCCTCCAAAGCTCACACGTTGAACTGACCATTAATGTTAACATCAGTTTTTGAACGTTGTCCTTCAGTATTGAAACCGTGATCGGTCAGGAGTAAATACCATGAACGAATAATTGTTGAATCCATTCACGATTATCCAGATGCTTGTTTCTTTGGTTTTAGTGAAGCAACTGATGGTGTCAAGTCATTGATGACAGGACCCAATCTCAATTCCGCTTTGGAATTCGAGTCGGACCCTGTGCGTGTCCGACACCTGGCCGATGTCGGGCACAAATGACCTAATTGCCCTTCTATGCAAAGCACGATAAAATAACAAGATTAACTTCTACCGAAAAACCGGCAGAGTTTTCCTTGTAACTGGCTCAACACCAAAACATTTACACCTGCCAAACAAGTATAAATATATATAACCAACTGCCAGCATACATATATATACATTCCAACATTTCAATTCTAAGTCTAGGGCAAAACATCAAAGCGACTACTAAGAATTTACAAAGGAGTCAATCCTTTTACAAAACAAAAATCCTACATCAAAAGAAAGGCGCGGAAGGTGGAAAACGGCCCAGTGGTGGATTCGCAGGATTCAGGGGACCGTAGTCCACCTGTTCTGCATTACTCGCTCCACACGAGTTCGAGTACCAAGGAACTCGTGGGGCAACTGTCAAGCATGCTGACTAAACCGAAGGCAATCAATATAATCTGAAGGCAACATTTAATATCTGGGTACAAGGTGGTTTAAGAAAATATAAAGTTTATGTAACCTTTCAAATTCTGCTGCCATTTATCTGATAATTAACTAGAATTTCTTTTCCTATATCCTTCAAAGAATATTCTACTCGGCAGCATGCAAAATAAAATAGTCAAAAGCATAAAACAGCTTATAACACTAATCTTTGAATAAAATTTATTCAAGATCAAATACTGTAACTGAAATTGAACTGCTCAAATTCATTTATAAAAACAAAGAGTCCACTCACTGGTAGTCCGAGCTTGCTGGACCTTTTGAAGGTCCCTCATGCGAGTCAACTGGTGCCCGGGTGCCTGATTCAATGACCATAATATTCTATTAATATAATATAATATTAATTTAAAAACCCTGACCCCGGCTACTACAAGTACGTGAGTCAAATTAAAGTTATTCCTATGCTCATAAAAGCTTTCCTTCCACTTCGACTAGTTTAGCAGTATCTTGGGACTCAAAAAGCGCTAAGTCCCAAAACGTCAATCTGGGACCCCACGGGTCCATAACCTCGCAATTATGATCCAGAAGCCGCTAGAAGGTCCAATATATCCAGGACACATGTCCCGAGGGTTTGGTCTAAATCGGACGGTCGGATTGATCACGATCGTACAATCGCATAATTTCTAAACCCTAGCCCTAAGGTCCGTGATTTCGGAGTATCCAGGACTCCGATTCACAATCCGTCGAATACTACACGATTATGAAATTATTTAGAGTAACATATCTGAAAAAGACTACGATCCAACAGCTCAACAGTATTGAACCCGAAAATCGCACAATATGTAAAATCCTTTCGAGGCTCAAACGGTATCCAAATTGAGATTCGCGAATTCCTTCGCACTCGTGACAACCTAAGGATCTCATCAAGACACAATGCCACTTCACTACCCTCACCCACGCACCGCCACACGCCGCGGCAGTGCTGAGTGTCTAAATCGATTACGCATTGCTGGAAAATCTCAAAACCGCGGCTCCAAACTCCTACCCTAGGTATAACACCATATTTGGAGCCACTTTTGTTCTTGGAGCTACCCCAAAAACTGACCGAAAGTGGCTGAACTCGGAGGCCGAAAACAGGTCGAATTTCCAATTCGAAAATCAATTATCTACGCTGAGAACCGATTAAATCGTACCAACAAGCAGCTAGAACAGCTCGAGAGGTTCAAAATCCATACCTGGCTTGTCCAATTTGGTTGAGAAATGAGGGAGAACGACGGCCATGAAATTTCGATCACACCCGCTCTGATTTCTACAGTTTTCGGCGGCTAGAGTGGTTGACGGTGACGGAGACCGGGTGGGACGAGAAGAGGAGGAAATGGCGGTTCGAACAAGACCGATCTCTTGGCCGGTCGTGGCTATGGCGCCACAAAATGTCGATCGGGGGAAGGGTAGTCGCGACGGGAGATAGAGATAGAGAGAGAGAGAGAGAGAGAGAGAGAGAGGGTTTTAAAATCTGATTTTTCCTAATTACTGTTTTGCCCATAGTGATATTTTAACCATATTTTCTACGTTAAGGCTCTGATTCGAGTCCACTTCGTGTTACGAACTCGTTTCGTCGTGCTCTACGCAACGGTGTATGTGGAATTGTCAAAGGGCAAAATTATTCCAAGGGCAAAATTATCTTTTCCTCTTAATAAATTACTAATTAAATATTAATTTAGGTTTGGGTTATTACAATTGATTCCAAAACATTAGGGTGTTATAGGCCAAGGTAGAGCAGACAAACTTATTATAATCAAAACAAGCTTGATTATAAAGGACGTTTGTCAAATTTGTATAATGTAATATACATATATATATGTGTTTATGATTCTATGAACAAAATATAATGATAATCGTATCTCTGCATCTAAGAGGGTGCGAACAGTCAAACAAAATAGGAAAATATTCAGATATGCTCGTATTAGCTCATATTTTATTCTTCTCCAATATATCTAAATTACTATAGGAAATAAATCTCTATTACAATAGGACTAAATAATAATTGGTAAGTAACCAAAATTCTAACTTAATAAGGAACCAAAATTCTAACTAAGTAAGGACTCGCCAACACGAACCACAACCATTAAAAATTGAAGGCCCCATATATCAAGGTAGTGAAGCAAACCCAAAGGAGAGAGCTGTAAGATTCCACATCAACCAACGGAGAGGGGATGATGTGCCTTATATGTGCACACCCGCATCCATCTAGCACGAGACATTTTGGGAGCTCACTAGCTTCGGAGCCGTAGGAACTTTGAAGTTAAGCGAGTTGAGGGCTAGAGCAATCCCAGGATGGGTGACCCACTGGGAAGTTGCTCATAAGCTCATAGAAACAAAACCGTGCGGGCAGAGAGGGGGGCCTAAAGCGGACAATATCGTGCTACGGCGGAGTTGATCCTGGGATGTGACAATTTGATATCAGAGCCACTCTGTCGTGTGGTGCGAGTGTGCCGACGAGGACGTCGGGCCCTTAAGGGGGATTGGATTGTAAGATCCCACATCAACCAACGGAGAGGGGATGATGTGCCTTATATGTGCACACCCGCATCCATCTAGCACGAGATCTTTTGGGAGCTCACTGGCTTTGGAGTCGTAGGAACTCCGAAGTTAAGCGAGTTCGGGGCTAGAGCAATCCCAAGATGGGTGACCCACTGGGAAGTTTCTCGTGAGCTCCCAGAAAGAAAACCTTGCGGGCAGAGAGGGGGCCCAAAGCGGACAATCTCGTGCTACGGCGGAGTTGATCCCGGGATGTGACAAGAGCACCCAAAACCATTCAAAATTGAAGATCCCAGATAAGGGCAATCCTGAAGCACAAAATTTCAGGGGCCATGAGAGAAAGAAACATGCTCAAACTGACGTTAACGTGTGTGAGTTTGGGGGAAAAAAAAACAATAACTTCAAGTTTAATGACGTGCCATGTTTTAAGACGTTAGATTATTAGAATGGTTTGGTGACAAGACCCATCCCAAATTCTCCATTGGAACCTGTGACAAACCCTGTTGCCTGTCCGGCATCTAACCAATGTCAGGCCCACTTACTAAAATAACTCTCTTCCATGAACAACAACAACAGAAAAAGAGTCCAAACTTCTGTCAAAACTTTTGCAATCCCTCCTGAAAAACGAATAAATCCTAAAATTTTCCACTAGTAAAAACAACACATTAAATATCTCAACTGGCAGCACACACAATGCTAAAGTACACAATTCACAAAATAGGCATCCGACATCAATTTCTACCCTCCATGGACAATATTAGAGCAATATAAGAAATTCTTAATTACACAACGGAGAGTAATTTTCAAAGGAAATAAACAACATAAAAGTCCTACGATTGAAGTCAGAAGCGCGGGAAGAGTGGCTTGGATTCATGAGTCACGTCAAACTACGGCCTGAGGGGAGCAAAATAGAAATTGTGAGTGGACAAAAATAAAGTTTGAAAATAGTTATGATCAAACGTACTAACCCCATCGTTTTATGAAAACAATGTAAAACCATGCAATAAAATCCATTATTATAATATAGTTGAATTTGAAATCATTGTAATCCCATAAACCCGATATGGCATAGAATATAATCATCAAACAGGACCTTTTTCCTTTAGCCAACCCCTTTCCTAGACATATGCTTGTAAAAACACAATATACAAAGAAAGTGCCTTATAAATATATAAGTATAAAAATGTATGTATGTATATCACTACATCAGCAACAAGTACCAAGGGAAACAATCCAACCCGAGGACTGTTTTGACTAGATATAGGATAGAAACGCATTACCCTATGACTACAGACGAGCAGTCCAATCGGGGGACTATTGCTCCCCAACACACACGGCGAAATCGCATCACTTACGCTTGTAGATTGCCTCGCCAAGGGCCTGCAACACATCCCTCCAAGGGTGCTCGGGTCCCGACACACCTATGAAGAGTTATCGTGTGTCGAATGTATCCAAGTATCCAATAACATGGGAGGTACATATAATGGTGCAATCAATACATGATATGCCTAAACCAATATTCCAAAATCATAGCCCAACACTATGTACCAATTCCCAACCAAAAAAAAAAAAAAAAATAATCCAATTTCCAATAATCATCTCCGAAATCCATATTCTCAAATTCACAATAATCAAATTCATACACATCCCGATAAAATCATAATCCAAAATCCAAAATCCATTTACTTTATAACTAACAATAAATTCTAGTAATCCCATAAGGTATTATAAACCCATAGTTAAGACATATATCAAATTCCATAATCCCAATAAACCAAAGAAGTCAAGTTCTAAATCAAATCTCATTTATACACGCAAATCCATATTCAAAAAATAATGCTCATTTAAAACAATGTCTATTCATAACAAGTCCAGAGCTGCTCGACCTTGAGAATGTCTCTCTTGTGGAGTACGTGAAGCTTGAGTACCTATTTGAAAGAACAATAAGACTTAATCAATAAAAGTATCCAACCATAAACTTTATCTTAAAATTCTAATTCCCGGGACTCAAAGTGTGTGTACAACTTTTAAGGAAGTTCTTATGGGTCCGGCAAGGGCTACTAAATATGTCTTGAGGATTTGGTCTTGATCGAGCAGTCAGATCTAAACCAATCGCACAATCGGTTTGCCTAATCCTAAAATTAGTGATTCGGAGGATCCGAAACTTCGATTCTCACTTCATAAGTTCCTACACGATCATAATTGAAAATGAAACAGTTCAAATGATCCGAATCTATCGAACTCAGGTATAACATAATAGGCGCAATATCCGTTCGATAATTAAACGATAATCCGAGCATACCTCATGCTCAGGACGATGTGGTGAGTATTTAAACTCAAAAGGCTACCACAAAGTGGCCCACGAGTTCGATCTAAACATTCCTAAAAATTCACAATTCTACTTAACTTTGGAACAACTCAACAATCAACAAAACCTCAAAAATATAACCTCTAAAACAAACATCTTGAATATTTACATCACTCCTTTGAATTGGTCTGAAATCCTCAATTCACCTCCCAAGGAGAACAACCACCAAAACAACAATTGGCAACAACGAAGCTTGTTTAAGCTTTTACGACTTTCGAGAGGGCTAAACTTGCTGGATGACTACGAATTTTGGATATGTTGTAGACTACAGAATTCTCAACAACTTTTGTCAGGAACTTTCTTATATGAGCAAGGGAAATCGACATGCAAGATAGAATTTGAGCCTACATTAACAAAGCAGACAAGGATGAACATGTTACACTTAGACACGTCTTAAGATGGCTATACTTCTTGGATAAAGTTTAAATTTTGGCATATTAGAGCCACGACATAGATAAACAACTTTGATGAAGGGAAATATGCCATTAGCGCAGAGGAAGGCTACATGCAAGAGTTCATAAGTTCACACTAGTGTGAAACCAACAGACAGGAAGTAAGAGAAGATTAGTCTCACCTTGAACATGATTTAAGGTAGATAGGCATCTCCAATTTAGATGACATTATAATGTCAAAATTATTTGTTTAGATTACTATGCCAAGATTTGAATAACAATGAAATGAAAATCAAATGAATTTCAAATGATTCATTGCATATAGTCATTTCAAATCCATTCCAAACGACGAAACAAAGCAAAGAAAAAAAAAGGTGATTTTATTGGCACCCCAGTATTTGCTCTTTGCACCCCGTACTATTTTTAAACATACATAATCTATTATACCCTTGTACATAATTACCATTTAGAATTTTAAAAAAAATTTAAAAATTAAATTAAATTTGCTTACTGTTGAGGCCTAAAAAATCCATGGTTCGGCCCAATTAAATTCTCGGCCCAATGCGATACCTTACCAAGAAGAAACCCGATTTGGGCACGTGAAAGTTTGTCATATGCGCTTGCACACATGCCATGCCAAGCAAATAAGCAACACGCCATGCTACAAGCTTAAGTGGGCCCAAGCCACGCCAGATGCCCGGAGCTTGCTTGAGTGGGTTGTGGTATGGATGGTAATAAGTTGACATGAGGCCCATTGATGGGCCGAGAAATGGAATTCCCGGGGTTGCTTGGGAGCCCCGGAACTCAAGCCCATTTCTTAGGCCCAAATATGTGGGTGAGCACAAAGAGAGAAAAATAGCTCATTACTTCAACCAAAATAGTCCGTTAGCTCAACCAAAATAGCTCAACAATTGATGAAGTTAGCCTATTCACTTGATAAACCAACTTGTTGTCCTAGAAGGCCCAAGCAACTCAAGAAAATATATGCAAAATCTCCAGCACCTAGTTGAAAACAAAGGCCACGATGAAAGCCAAAATTTCCATGTGTGTAGGCTGCTGGAAGGCTCCAGCACATGGGAAAGAACAATTTCCAAGCACAAAACGCTCGAAGAACCAAGGGATATTAACGTGCAAGCTGCCAGGAAGAGAAGCACCCTTCAAACCAGCATACATACCCGAATTCCTTCCCTCATCAGACCTGGCCATGGAAAAAGGAAAGAAAGAAAGGAATGAGATGGCCGGGAATGGAAGTCTCCCACTGGAACAGCTGCCGGGAAGGGGGCCTTGAGCTCCCAAAATTCCTGATTTTGTGCAAATAAACAGAGAAGATTTTGCTAGAATAAGATAAGTCAAAGAAGGGGAGGAGAAAGGAAGGAAAAAGCTTGGCCAAAATGGATAGAAACCATTAGGGTTTCTTGGAAAAAGATGGCTTCCAGTGGCTATAAAAGGGGCCTCTTCTACCCAACCAAAAACCAACTCAAACCTAGAGAGCAAGCTTCCTCTCTTACCTATAAAAACCTAGCAATCTCGTGTACTATTCACCCTCCTTCTCCATTTTCTTCTTCTGGCAGACTACTTGCACATCTGACAAGCTGCCGGAAGAACATGGTTCTTTCTTTCTCTCTTCTTAACCAAATCAACTTGCAAACCTCTTCTTCCTTACCTTAAACATTCCCCTTTATCCCTAGGAAGCCATATTTTCCTCTTTGGTGCTAAACTCAGGCTGATTTTGCTTCCATGCCACAAGCCTTTCATGCCAAGCTAGAAAATTTATCTGTAAGCATCAAGAAATTATCTGTAAGTTGCTGTTGTTCTGGTTGGTGAAGATAGCCAAGATGCTTCTTAAGGCATCTCAGTCCTTTCGAAGCATTCTTAGGGCTTGATCTTCGAACTCAGGCTCAATGGGCAATTTCATCCATCTGCCTTTTACCGCAGCCCAGCCTGTTTGTAGCTGCCGGAAGAAGAAAGCCCCTACACTTACTACACCCCACATATGTTTTTGCAACCTTAGTTAGATATTTTTTTTATCTTGTATTTATTCATGAAGGGTAAGATTGAAGTTAGACAGGCTTTAAATGAGGTATGAGTTCATTTTTTGGCATTTTTCAAGTTTAGGATTTCATGATGGTTGTTGGTTGCATTTAGCACATCAGTATCGAACGCGATAGGTAAATTTGGTGGGATGCCACCGAAACATTGCACCTATTTCAGTTATGTTTGATCGTAGGACTTTTATGTTGTTTATTTCCTTTGAAAATTACTTTGGTTGTGTAATTAAGAATTTCTTATATTGCTCTGATATTATCCATGGAGGGTAGAATTTGAGGTCGGATGCCTATTTTGTGAAATGTGTGCTTTAGCATTGTATGTGCTACCAGTTGAGATATTTAATGTATTGTTTTTACTAGTGGAAAATTTTAGGATTTATTCGTTTTTCAGGAGAGATTGCAGAAATTTTGGTAAAAGTCTGGACTCTTTTTCTGTTGTTGTTGTTGTTCATGGAAGAGAGTTATTTTAGTTAGTAGGCCCGATATTGGTTAGATGCCGGACAGGCAACAAGGTTCGTCACAGGTTCCAATGGAGAATTCGGGATGGGTTCTGTCACCAAACCATTCTAATAATCTAACGTCTTAAAACACGGAACGTCATTAAACTTGGAGTTATTGTTTTTTTTTCTTCCCAAAACTCACACACGTTAACGTCAGTTTGAGCATGTTTCTTTCTCTCTTGGCCCCTGAAATTTTGCCCTTCAGGATTGCCCTGATCTGGGATCTTCAATTTTGAATGGTTTTGGGTGCTCTCTCCTCTGGATTTGCTTCACTGCCTTGCTATATGGGGCCTTCAATTTTTAATGGTTGTGGTTCGCAACCTCTTATATGCAGAGATACGATTATCATTATATTTTGTTCATAGAATCATAACTATGTGTATATTACATTATACCAATTTGACAAACGTCCTTTATAATCAAGCTTGTTTTGATTATATTAGGTTTGTCTGCTCTACCATGGCCTATAACAACCTAATGTTTTGGAATCAATGACTTGACACCATCAGTGGCTTCACTAAAACCAAAGAAACAAGCATCATGATAATGTGAATGGATTCAACAATTATTCATTGATGGTATTTGCTCCTGATCGATCACGATTTCAACACTGAAGGACAACGCTCAGAAACTGATGTTAACGTTAAAGGTCAGTTTAACGCGTGAGCTTCGGAGGGGAAAAAAAAAAAAAAAAAAACCCTCCCCTAAAATTATACCAAAACTTGCTTCAATTCTAAATGGAAAAAGGTACAAAATCACATATGTAATGCACACCAAGTGTTCGACGAAATGTCCAGCAGAGGAAGAAGAAGAAGCTTACGCAGGCAGCCTGCCTTGCGCGCTCGCGCCGTTTTGGTCCAAGCGTGTTAAATTTTTTTTTAAAAAAAAAACCTGCCTTCAAAACGACGTCGTTTTGAGCCAAGTTTTTCAAAAAAAGGAAAAAACCCCAGCAGCAGCCTTATCTGCCCGATTCTAATCCCGACCCCAGCAGCAGCAATTCATCCCAAAAACCTCATTTTTTGTTTTCAAATTTCCCTCTCCTCTAAAAACCTAACTAGTTCCCAATCTCCACCACCAACCACTACACACCGCCGCCGCCGCTGCCATTGCTTCTCGTCAAATTAAGTGAGTTCTAAATTCTAATTTTACATATTATTTTGGGCTTTGGATAATTTTAAGGAAATTGATATGACTTTCATGAATTATAATTTATTGGTATGGTATGTTATGATATTGATTGATTTTCTTATTTGGATTAGAATTTATATTAATTCATTGATTTTCTGCGTCCGCCACTGATTGAGAAAGCTGGTTTGTGGATGTAGATAACCAGTTGAATATAATTCGGCCAAGTCTTGGTGGTGTTTTTAAGTATGGCTTTGTCGGTATCGAGAAGGCTTTTACGCTCATTTGGCTCCGTCTTAGCATCGGGCCGCTGTGACTCTCCAAGTAGTTTATATCAGTCACTTCATGCTTCTCTTGGTGAGGACGTGCATACTTTTGTTGTAAGCTTTTTGTTATTGACTTGTATGATCGGAACATTTTGTGGTATTGCAAAATATTAATTTTTTTCTACCTTTATTTTGGTCCTTGAACCGATTTGTGCGGCCTTGTTCCAGGGGTTGTCTCTTCGGAAGAATTCTCAGCTGTTTCCAAGGTATTATTGCATCATATCTACTATCAAATGAACCAGTGCAGCATGTTCATGTACATGGTGATTTATTGGATGCTTAGCTTTCTGTGGAAACATAGTAATGAACTCATATTATATTGTATCTCAATGTAGGCTGGATCGTCTTTTCTAGCCAATCGAAGGCTTTCAACTTCTATCCCATCTCCTGAATCAAGTGGAGGAGCGTTTCCCTCTAATTTATTGTCTGCAAAGCCTGTGGTTGCTTCAGAGAGTAATATAGGTACGAGGAAAGGTCAAAACCATATATATCTTATAATATTGATGAAAAAAAAAAAAACAAAACAAAATGTCTATCAAATGAGCATATCATTATATAGCTTAAAACCATAACCATATGATCTTATACAATAAGATACAATGGATAACATTCATTTATGGATGAAACTCATTCGTTAAGACTTAAAACCCATTGAAAATAGAAAGTCAAAACACAGGCCAGGCAAGTGTAGGTATGCAGCAATTGTTAGTTTGTGGTAAAGCTTATTTATTACTTTACTGGGTTTACATTATAAACCAGTTGTCGGGATGTTTTATTAATGTTATCTATAAAAAATAAATGTGTAGGACTGTTTTAATGATTTTGTGTGTTGTGATATAGGACTCTATCAAGACCTTGTAATTCCAGTGACAAATTTTCATAATGAAGATAAAGGCTTCACAGTTTTGGCTGGTGATGTTTTTGATGTACCTATTAGGAAGGATATCATTCATCGGGTTGTACTGTGGCAGCTAGCAAAACGGCAACAGGTATTGACTTATCTATAAATTGAAGCATTAACACTAAATGATGGCTTAGCAATATTGCATTCTGTTCCTGAACATTTACAAAAAAGAGAAAGGCTGCTATGCCACTTGGAAGTTGGAAGTACAGAGTCTTTCATTTAGTGTGATTTTTTGTTTTGGTTGGGGAATGTGGGGGAGCATTTGCTGAAAAAGCTTCTGGATTGCATACATAGTAAATTGGAAAAAAGAAAAAGAAAAAAAAGAAAAAGGAAGGGGATAAGTATATGGGTTATTGCATAAGAGGAACTAAATTGACCAATAACTTTTCTATATTTTACTTTCACATGTCATTTGTTTTGAAATTCTTGTCATCCATGTTTAGAATTTTCATACTTTTGTCTAATGACCACTGAAATAATATTGGTGAGACTCTATGCACAAGTGAATTTGGGAAAGAAGATAAAAAATGCTTACGCTTGTTGAGTGGTCTACAGGGAACACATTCAACAAAAACTATTAGTGAGGTTAGTGGGACTGGGAGAAAACCATGGAATCAGAAGGGTACTGGTCGAGCGAGGCAGGGATCATTGCGTAGTCCCCAGGTACTGATTTATCATGTTTTGAAATCAGTATGTTTCTAGATTTTCAATTGAAGTCTGCCTTTAAGATGCTTTTGCATAATGAATATAATGGGTGTTAACAGTTCAGAGGAGGTTCCACAATGCATGGTCCTAAGCCACGAAGCCATGCTTTTAAGCTAAATAAGAAGGTCCGGCGTCTAGGGCTAAAGATTGCTCTGACAGCTAGAGCAGCAGAGGGAAAGGCAACTCTCTCTCTCTCTCTCTCTCTCTCTCTCTCTGTGCTATGTTTGGATTTAGTTATAAAATGGGTTGAGTTATTTTAATTAAATATTTAAGCTTTTATGTTTTGTATGGAACTTAACTAGAGAAACTGTATGAAACTACAGCTTCTAATTTTTGATGATTTTGAGGTCCCCACACATAAAACCAAGAATATAGCGAACTACGTCCAGCAAATGGAGGACTCCAAGAAACTTCTGCTGGTGGATGGTATCTTACCTGAAAAGCTCAAGTTGGCTACACAAAATTTACATTATGTGAACGTGCTGCCCGCAGTAGTGAGTTGCTCTTTGTGACCCTTAATAAGTGTTTGTATTATAGCTAGCAAACTATATGCAGCTGAGATGCCATTCCACATGGACACATTGTTCCGAATCCAGTGAGCTTCTTTATCCATCAGCAATGGCTTAGAGTAGAAATTATTGACAAAAGCTTTTACATTGTCAAGCATGTTTGATTCACAAGAACTAAAACCTCTCTCTTTCTATCTCCTGATATTCGTGATACTGTTGCTCAGCTTTCGCTGTGGTCACCATATATAAGAACTATGACAACCAAAATAACGATTTCAATTTTTGTAGATACATGAACCAGCTGCCGTGTAAGTTCTGTTTGAAATCAGTGCTTATCTGTATTTCACACGTTTTGCAGGGTTTGAACGTCTACAGCATCCTGCAGCATGATACACTAGTGATGTCCCGTACTGCTGTAAATGAAATTGTTGAGCGGATGCACACTCCAATTAAACGTTGAAGTAAAAGAAGGCCTTTGTTTTAACTCGGGATCGATAGGAACCAGCTTTTGCTTTTGATGGGGCTAAAAGAAGGCCAAAGCTTTTAGCCAAAAAATAATGTGTGTTGTTTTTGTTACGATATGAAATTTCCGGTGTTGATAGCTTGAATTTTATTTTGTTAAAAATTGTGGTTGAATATCAGTGAGATTTCGTAGCTTTTAAATTGCTCTACACCTGTATTTTCATTAAGCTAAGTTACTTTAAGGGGTCGTCATTTTTTTTTTTGGTAATGATTTAACAATTTTCTATAATGCATCAGATATGAATCGTTGTTTCTTTTTCTCTCCTGTTATACCCGATCTCTCTCCTTGAAATATTTGATTTCTTCCAGTAATTAAGTGGGATACCTTGAATTCATTTACCTTCAAAACAAAATTATTTCATTTAAGTGTGTCCGCCTAGTACCGTCTACCATGTCTCATTACAAGATGAAGCAAAATTTTGGCAAGCAACAAAATTGCATGAACGAGATTGGTGTTGCAAAGATATAAATGCAAAACAATGGAGCAATTCTTTAGCTTTCTATCAAACTCTCCTCCCATGCTCTTGTAAAATTCAGTTCGATTCACATCCTTAACCACCTCCAACAAATCACTTTCAATGATCACCTATCTACTTCAAATTTAGCATACATACATAAATTGTAGTAGACTAAATCTTACAATTTACTTATATAATGTCATCCATGTTATAAAAATAAAATAATCACAGTATGAAAAGTACTACTGAATATTGGGAGGAGAACTCAGATAGAATTCACTCTCTTTTGTTTCCTCTCACTTTTCCTCTCTTCTCTTCCTTTCTTTCCTCTCTTCTCTTTGGTGTGTTTTGCTAAGCAATGGGAAGCCTATTTATAGGCAAATTGGATGGCTTCCAACATCATCATTAAGCTCCAACATCATAATTAAGCTTTTTGAATATTATTTCCTTCTTTTCTTTATGTGGGCTCCATCATTTTCTTTACAACAATCCAAAATTTAAGATGGTATTATGAGCATGAAATATCTAACTCCAACCACGAAGGTACCGTGACAGTTAGCACTCTATCTCCCTCTTTCTTTTTTTTCCTATAGCAAAAGGAGGGCCTAGGGTTTATGCTACGGGTTGAGTACACTGGTTTACGCCATTGAAGTTGCTTCAAAGTTGCTACATTTCTTTAACAACAAGGCAAGGCTTCCTTGATGCTACGGGTTGTCCAAATTTTAGGGCTTTGAGAGTAACCGGTTTACGCCATTGAAGTTGCTTCAAAGTTGCTACATTTCTTTAACACCAAGGCAAGGCTTCCTTGAAAATGACCCTCATGGCCAAAACTAGACCGGAGAGAAAGGACGTGGATTCTTACACGATCAGAGGCAACAACAAAGTCGTCAGAGGTCAAGAAAACGAGAAGGAAAACAATAATTTTGATTTGTTTTGATTTTTTTATTTTGCGGGAAGGGAAATGTGTTGAAGAAATGGTGGTTTTGCAGTGGGGGATTGGGTGCTGATGGGCCCATTGGTCACCGGTATGCCCCCATGCTTGGCATGCATCAAGAAGATTGAAGCCTAGGACGACTGGAGCAATGCGAAAGTGAGAGTGAGGTCGTACTATAGGCCAGAGGAGTCGATCAGAGGACGTAGAAAGTTTCATGAAGGCAAAGTTGATGCTGGAGAGCTTGCACCAGACATAGTTGCTGTGTGAGTGTCATTTGCTTTCTGGTTGCTTTGGTTTTTGTTTTTTTTGTTTTTGGAAGACTTCTCTTATTGAAATAGACGATAATATATTAAACTCACACACGTTATACGGACTAGACTTTTCTTGGGGGAGGAATTGACACTACACTGGTGGGTCCTTGCTGTTGCTTTGATTTTTAATTAGTGGAAATGTGGTTTTTATGTGGATAGAATGTGATGGGTTTGTTTTTGTCTGTTTTGAAGACATTGCAAGTGTGAGATGCCGTATAATCCGGATGAACTCATGTGAAGTGCGAAGGGTGCAGGGAACGGTAATCTTTTTGACTTCTTTACTTTCTTTCTCAATGTGTTGCACATTTTTTGAGATCCGAGTTTTTGAGTGTGTTGTGTTACTTGAAAATTGTTCGCAAAAGAAACATTAACTAGGTTATCTATCTGTAATAATGGCTCTAACAATTGCAGTCATGATCTTGAGAGCACTTGTTTAGCAGGCATATGCAAACAACATAAGCACTCCATTTGTGTGTATGTTCAATTTAAACAGGGAAATGCTTGGAGAGCTTGTTGATAATTTAGGTCCTGTAGATACTCGAGCAACATCTCCTATTCATAGATCTGTGCCTGCCTTTATACAGTTAGAAAAAAAAAATTTCAAGGGAATTATCTGGTGGCTACTGAATCTTGTTTGGAAGAAATTTGGGTCCTTTTTGCAACATAATTTGGCTCTACCTTATGTAAATCTTAAATACCCTAATAGATACATGATTTTATTTTACCATTGACGACACATACGTATAGGTATCATCTGCTTGCATTGGCTTGACCATTGTAGAAGCAAAAAAATTGGAAAGCTTTGTTTTGTTTAGAATGTTCGTCTAAAGTGGATGTGATTAAGGCCCCAGAGCCAGAATGCATTTTCAGCATCACCAGAAGCTGATGCAAAGGTGCGGCTTATCATGATGGAGTTTTGGTTATTTTATGTTATTCTGAGCTCTTTTCTAATTTCAGTCTCTTTTCCAAGAGTGCGGCTATACTCTGTGTTTTTTAATTTTTTTAAAGTGGACACGTGGCGCCTGTCCTCCTTTCCAAGAGTCTCTGGCTAGTTTTTCGACTGTGGAGGCCATGGTCCAGCCTGTTGTCCCAGAAAACTCTTCAGTCCCAGAATTTAGCAAATTGGATTTAGATTCGCTCTGATCCACGGGAACGAGGAAGTTGGAGGTCCTCCTCCAACTGCAGCTGCCGAATAAGCCATGTTTCGAGCGAAAAAATGGAGAGACGAAGGGTTTTCTGTTGAACAAGGCTATTAATCCGTCAATCAGCTGATGGAAGATTTGTGTCTGCTTGCCAAAGAACAGGTGCTGCCTCTACCATTTCTGGAAGCTAATCTAACTTTTACAGAGGACTTCCAGGATCTGGCTGGACAATGGGCAGCTATTGAGAAGAACTACAAGGAGGCCGAAGTTTACAAGAACACTTTCAGCACTAGTGTTCGAGACCTGGAGCAAGAGAGGAAAGCTTGTAGTCTCAAGTATCAACAGCTCCAGCAAGTGAAGACTGAAATTGTAGCTCGGCTTCAAAAACAGTTGGCTAGCTAGCAAAGAACAACAACACAATCAACTCCATGCTTTTCTGAACTCCGTTGGATTCCGCCTGGACTCTGCAGAGCCAGATTGCTAAAGCTAAGCCTGCCTGATGCCGAAGCTACTCTTTTCAAGGGCAATCAACTCAAGGCTCTCTCATTTCAAAACAGTTTTATCTAGCACTGATTTGAAAACATTACTATATGCTTGAACTGTGAAATTTGAAACATTTTCAAAAGTGGAACAGATTTCACTGAACTGCAGCAACTTGGTATTTTGTAATTTGATCAATATGCAATGCTTGGACCATAGTCTGATATCTGACTGCCCCACAAATTTTTAATAGGAAAGAGAGAGCCATTAAATTGGCTAACACTTGAGTAGCTATTTTTATACACAACTGTTCTGACTCAAAACTAGTAAGATTCTAATAACCACTAGCTGGTTTTCACGTTCAGGTCCATGCTAACACTATAAACATAATCTGCTACTGTAATTCCAGGAACACCTTGAGTATCCCAAATGGTGGGATATAACTTTTCAAAACCATCTGCCATTAATTGGGACCTCCTGCAATGGAACATGTGATTCAAGGGGCAAAGTCATTTCAATTTTCGATCTGAAATTGAGTTAAGGATTATTTACCCCAAAAGGAAATTACATTAGAAGTTATAATTTGAGTTTATTGTTGACCAAGAAACTCCCTGATTTTTATGAGCTAGGTGAAAAGAACTGCTAATGCATTACACAACAAACGTCAAATTACTATCAAGAATGCACATGTGAGTTAAGCTAGTTAGTCAAAATCCGGTCCCTTGCACTTAAGTTCGAATTTTCATATCCTAGAGAATTAATCCCAAGCGAGCTCTTACACTATCGTTTGTATAAAAAAAATAACTATCAAGAATAATAATAATATTGATATAAAAAAAGGCTTAAGTGCTACAATGTCCCCTGAAACATTTATCAATTCCCACTAAACCCTCTTAAAGTTAAAGTGACTCACTTTGCTTCATTGACTGATGTTTTGTGTCTCACTTTACCCCTCACTATTAAATCTGTTAAAAATTCCGTTAAAAATGTTGACGTGACACCGATAAGACTCACTATTTTGCTAAACTAAGTGCCATGTGTGAAGAAAAAAAAATTAAAAATTGTCTTTTAAAAAACTTAATTTAACTATTAAAAATAAAAATTATACTTTAAAACCTGTGTTTTTGGTACCTTGACAGCAATCTAGCACAAAACCTTGTTCCCATTTACATCGAATCCTATCAGCGTACATAAAATCAGATCTCCAAGCCAAACTTCCATCCATTCTTCTCAAGGAGAAACTCTCCACCATCACATAACAGCCAAACTTCCTCCACCCATTCTCACTTGGAATCTCTTCTACCCTCTCCACTCTCACATCCATTTCATCCCCATTAACCCATCCTCCTGCCTCTAAAACTCATCTCGTATTCTGAACAATTGCTGAACTCAAACCTACACTCACCACTTTCTTGCTATGTGGGTTTACCACGCTGACAGAAGACTGATCTTAAAGGTGAGTTATTTTAAAATCAAACCACTCTGCAACAGTTCTTGAAGGGATTAGGTTTTAAAATTTGATTATTTTGCAGGGATTTTGTAAAGGCCATAGATGATTTTCATGAGAAGCACTGTATTGGAAAAGGAGGGTTTGGAAGAGTATACAAGGCAGAGTTGCTATCAGGTCAAGTTGTCGCAGTTAAGAGGCTTAACTTTGGAGATTGATTGCTGGAATGTCGTTAGAGTCTGACGACAAGTTAAGCCTCTTAACTGCGACAACTAGACCTGATAGCAACTCTACCCGTCCGTTTCGTCGACCTCCAGCGAGGATCCACCCCAATTCCTCTTTTCTTTGGAACACTATTTGATGACTGTTGCATATTCTTAGGGAGGGGGCTGGGTTTTGGGTCTGCGAGAGAAGAAGAGGGAGGAGCAGTCGGGAGTGGTTGTGGCGACTGGGAAGAGATAATGGGGTTGGAGGAGGGGAATTTGGGATTTTTTGGTTTTAATAATTAAATTAATTTTTTTAAAAGATAATTTTTAATTTTTAATTTTTTTTCTTCACACATGGCACTTAGATTAGTAAAATAGTGACTCTTATTGGTGTCACGTCATATTTTTAATGAAATTTTTAACAGACTCGACAGTAAGAAGGCAAAATGAGACACAAAACATCGACAAAATGGGCAAGGTGAGTCCTTTACCTTTAGGGGGTTTAGTGGGAATTTATCACTGATTCAAGGAGCACCGTAGCACTTATGCCTGTGAAAAAAGAAAAGAGAAAAGTAGTGGGTGTTAAGTTAACTGAGTTTTACGAGTACACATTTGACTCAATCCGTTAAGAAATGGGTCAGCTTGTTATGGATTCGACCCAATGAAATCCGATCCGACCCAAAATCCTAAAAATTTCTTCTACTTTTGACACGTAGAAATTGTAACCGCACGTTGAGGGGGAGAGATTTTACATCAAACACTGCACTGGACTGAAACTTGAGCCACTCTTCCTTCTCCAAATTTCGAAAATGAACAACTTTCTCACCGTCGTCTCTGCTTCTGTAGCTGTCGTCCTCGCCATTATAGCCTCTCTTCCTCTTCTCAAACCCAACCACCGTAAAAATGATAAACTTTCATCATTTCTTTCTTCTTAAAGTTTCAGTTTTGATCTGAAATTTGAATACTTGGATTTTTTTTTTTTTTTTCCAGAGTTGTTAAGTTGGAGGTCTCCAATGGCGGACTTGGTGGTGAAAAATGCCAAGATATACACCAGTGATGAGTCTCTCCCTTTCGCAGATTCCATGGCCGTCCGCAGCGGAAGGGTTCTGCGAGTGGGCAACTACTCCTCTATTAAGGTTCGCCATTTGCTTCTTTGCCTCGCTCCTTACGTCCCTCCTTAAGAATTGAATGTATTGGTCGGTTTTTGTGATGCTTGTGAGATTGCAGCTCGGAACCAAATATTTGGGCCATAAATTTTGTTGCATTGAATCCAAATATACACATGGAATCATTTTGAAGCTTATATAGCTAGTGGGTAGGTAGGTACTATTGTTATGAGAAAGAAGTTGTGAGAAAGAAAACCTTTTCAAGTTATTCTTATTGCGTGAAACAGTGGAAGCCATGTAAAAAGATGATAATATTATGATTGCTAGTAGGAGAGTCAAAATTATCGTTTGAGTGGGTTTTTTAAGATTCTTAAAATGGTAATGTTTTAATTTTGTCCGAAAATTTCTGAAAGTAGGGGTTTGAGGGTGACTATATATGATGAAATGTAACTCTCGGAAAATCCATTTTCATTGATGACCAACCAGAAACTGAGAAGTGTTGTTTCAGGGGGTTTCACTAAATTCTCATGAGGCTAGAGAAACATAGGTACAATTAGTATGATTGTATAACTTTTCTATGTTATAAGAAGCCACATTCCTTATCTTGGTCTGCAAACTGTAATGATCTGTGGTTCATCTTACTATGATCCTCGACTAATGGATCCTCTGTGAGAATGGTCCATTTACTCAACTATGAAGTGTATTTTCCCTCCTTACTTTTCCAAGAAACTGCGTAATTTTTCGTCTGTTTATCTAAACAGCTTGATTGATATTTTGCTTTTATTGTTGACCACTACATTGTTTTTGTCTAATTTCAAAGTTGCCTGTCCTTAGGTTTTGGATGGCCCATTCAGGTGTTGTCTTTTCTATCTTTCTATGTTTCTTTTATCTTCTTATATGGATTTTGTGGTCACTTGTATGTATTGTCTTTTCTGTCATTCTGGCAAACCTTATAACCTCTTCATTGCATCATATGGATTTTGTTGTTAGTTTCCAACAAAAGTACTTAATCCAGTAAATTGTAAAAATACCCTTCCCTTATACATTCATTCAAATGCAGGATATGGTTGGAGATGGGACCAAGGAGTTAGATCTTATGGGAAAGATTGTTATCCCTGGATTTATTGATTCCCACGTGCATCTGATTTCTGGTGGACTCCAGGTATGGCCTTGAGAAAATACTGTCTGTAATGAAATAATTAAATTTTTTTTTTGGAGGAGAAACATGCTTTATTTCAAGCAAAAGCTATGTAGAACGGCGTGGATGGGACATCCACAGACAACTTAGCATAAGAAACAAAACACCAAAACACAATATCTGACAGTAGGATACACATCATCATAGAACAAACTGAACCACAGCTAACAATCCGACAGAATAGATGAATAAGGAATCCCCCTAAAGTATGCATAAACTGATGCCCACAATGCTGACCAACATCCAACTCAACTCAAAAGATCTTCCACTCCCACCCCTTTGTAATCCTTAAAATTCTCCTATTCTGTTCCATCCAAATTACCCAAAAGATGGCTAATACCAGAATAATTAACAAAAATATAGCTAACACCAGACTGCCCACAAGGTTTTGGCTCTCCTACCCTTCCGTAAAGCCTTGAAATGAATGCTGAACAACTCGAAAACCAGATTACACATCAATTGTTAAACGCTTGAATTCCTTGCATCATGCATCTTCCATTTCAAACAGTTGTTGAAGTGTGTTACATATTTGAATTTTTATTTTTTCCAGATTTCAATTTGATTCATTGGATATGGCACTACGTGTTTGTATGTGTGTGTGTGTGCGTGTGTGTGTGTGTGTTCATTTATGTGAAAATTTCAATAAATCTGTGAACTGTCTGGCTTGAACTAGTTTGAACACTCAGGTTTGTACTGTCGGGAAATCTATAATGTCTGAAACATTCATTCAACAACTTCAATGCTTCACACGTATTTAAACTGTGTTTCCAACCTTCCTTTTTTTTTTTTTTTTGCAAAATTTGTGTAACATAAACTTTGTACAATAACCAAATGATTTATTATATATCTATTTTCCTTTGCTTAATTGAAGTTTCTATATATGCATTTGAAATGTTCCCGATTGGAAAACAGATGGCGCGTGTGGAACTACGTGGCGTAAGTCAAAAAGATGAATTTGTGAGGCGGGTCAAAGAAGCAGTGAGAAGTCAGTTCCCTGCCTTTTTATAAATTTCTCAATTTATCATGCAACTTATAGACACAGGAATGTCATGGCTAGACATGTCTATTCATATTCTTGTTTGAGTTAGAAAAATGCACAAAGTATGTGCCAAAATCTTTGATTGTTCTTTTTTGAAGGTTTGGCTGTGAAGTCCTAATGTAAAATTGTTACAATTCCAGTTGTTATTCAAGAGTTAGGGGCTCTTCTCCCAAACTTTAGGATGGGCAATATGGAAGCTCCATAAGTTCTTGTAAGAACATATGTGAAGCAGACAGGAGTTAAATTCAAACAATTAAACTGGCCACGTAGATGTTAAAGGTCATAGAATAATAGGTAGGGCATTTCATTTAGTAAGAAATATTAAACCATTAATCACTCTTCTTTATGTGCTTGTTGATCACCATTTAGCCTGCAAAAATAGTTCTGGAGAGGGAGTATTTATTGATGATGACTACGACTAACAATCTGATATAAATCACTTTTAATTATGAAAAGCAGTTGTGCAGACAGAGCATCATTGGCAATGCCTAAAATTCTTATAAAATGGATGTTCTGAAATAGCCATTGAATGTTTCCAAAATAAATATTATTGTGTTTATTAAATTGTATAGTCTTTTGAAATCTCATATTTGAAAGAAAATCAAATGAAAAATCAGATGCAAATCAAGGTTCCTGGATTTTGGGTGGTGGATGGAACAATGATCTTTGGGGAGGGGAATTGCCGATGGCCTCTTGGGTTGACGACATGACACCTTACAATCCTGTAAGTCATAACCAAATGAATTTCGGGTGCTTTGATAGTTTTCACAATAGTGTTTTTAATGTACATTATTTTACAGGTTTGGCTGTCGAGGATGGATGGCCATATGGGCTTGGCCAATTCAGTTGCTCTCAAGTTGGCTGGGATTACAACTTCATCAGAAGATCCAAATGGTGGAACAATTGTGAGATTCACCAGCGGAGGTATTATTTAACTGCGTTCATATGTCATAGATGCTTTCAGTGGGCCATCCTGAATCTTTTCAATTCTTTGGATATAACAACCGACATGGAAGTGTTTAGGGTGTTGGATATTTGTGGACATGACATTTTTGTTACCCATGTCCTAATAATTTCCTTGATTTATTCAAGAAGATTGCAAAAGTTTTAAGTCTTTCTGTAAAAATGGTAAATTACAACAAGAATACATAATTATTTACTATTAGTGGCCCTTAATGAAAAAACATGCATAGCTGTGTCCCTTACATGTTTTGGGATTTCCATATTTGACAACCCATATCAAGTTATAAAATGACATCCGTATTGTACCTACAAATCATAGTGATTGACTTGACACTGGACTCACTATTAGGACCTATTTATATGGATTCTGACAACCTTTACATTAGGAAGAAGCCTTGGACAACTGTTGGATAGATTTTATTTATTTATCTTTCTAAAAAGAAACCCGAAATTTATTAACGACTATGGAAGTAGGATGGATAAGAAGTTCATCATATCCAGATCTACACCTCAAGCAAGCATTTATTACATTCAATCAAAACTCTCCCGAGAGAGATGAATTGCACTACAAGGGATTATCACTCTAAAATGATGACAAAGACATATGAGAATCTTTTCTTTCTCTCTTTTTTTTTTTTTTTTTTTGAATTTGTCCGCCTTTTCATCTATTTTCTGGTTGTTTACATCCTTAGATAAGTAACAGCTACCGGGAGAAATTACTTATCATCCAACTCATTGTTATGCAGAACCTACTGGATTGCTGATTGATTCTGCAATGAAACTTCTCCTTCTATCCATTCCGGAGGTGTCAGTAGAGGAGCGAAGGGAAGCTTTGAGTAGAGCCAGCAATCATGCCTTGATGAGGGGTGTGACCACAGTTGTTGATGTTGGTAGATACTTTCCTGGGACATCGGTGAAGCTTTCCTGGGAAGATTTTTCAGGTTTGCATTATGTTTCTTAAGGGTTTCTTTGGATGTCTTGTGAGGTTGAAACATTATTCTTCTAGTTTATTGGTTCACTTGAATTCATTGGTCATGTTAAGGAATCACCATCATCCTTACTAAACTGATGACAAAACTTAAGGCAATTCTTAAATGACCTGTTGTGATCAAATATTAAGAATTTAAAACGATATTCTCAAAAAAGATGAGTGTCTAGTTAGATGATTTATTACAATACAAATTTATTACATCCTAAGAACAATAAGATGCACCCATACTGATATTAATATTTTTAATTACTCATGCTGCTGAAAATGTTTTTTTTTTTTTTACTTTTTTTTTTTCTCATTTTATTACTTATTGCAGATGTTTATAAATGGGCTGATTCTTCAGGGAAGATGATGATTAGGGTCTGCTTATTTTTTCCATTGGAGACTTGGTTACAGTTACATGTATGAGTTCTTATAGGTTTCTTCTTGGAGTTTAATATTACTTCAATTTATTCTCAACCTGATAGTGTTAAAGAATGATTGTTCATATGTTTGGCCTTTATGTTGACATATTAACGATTCTCCTTGTCAATGTGTTTTACAGAGAGCAATTATTTTAAACATTTTCAGCAATTGCACTATTATTTATTTATTTAACTTTTTCATATTTTTTCCATATCAGAAATGTGTGTGAGTTAATTATCTATACTCTTCTTTTTCTTCCTGCAATGAAGACTTTTGACATTGCAGCATTTGTGTTTCATACATAAGTAATTCTAGATTCTTATATCTTTTGTTTGACCAAGTGGAGATGTCAAGTTTTTGCATTGGACAACTTACTTTCTAGAATATTCTGTTTTTATCTAATGAATCTAGTTATGAACCTTCATTAGATGTTTCAATTTTGTTGTCATTTATTTTTTCTCTTAGAGTTGTATTTTCCTTTTCAGAATCTTATTACCAAAGTTGGCCGTACCATGAGCCAATGGATTTACTTGGGTGGTGTTAAAGCTTTTGCTGATGGGTCGTTGGGTTCTAATAGTGCACTGTTTTATGAGGTGAGAATGATGGTACTTGGGCATCTGCATTTGTTTTTAGTAAGTTAAGAATAAAAAATTTCAAATCCATTGACTATGGCCACTTCCATTTATTTTTGTATATCTTTGTTGTTTCTTTTGCTATTGTTGTTGAGGGAGGGGAAGTGTCATTGGAAAGTTAGGAATTTTTTGTAATGAGCTTATCTAGTTTGCTTTATACTGTTGCTTCCTCTGTGATAGGAAGTAGCTTTTTTTGCTTAGCCAGTCAATATATTGTTTTCCTAATATTTGTCTTTTAAATCTGTAGCCATATGCTGATGAGCCTCATAATTATGGCTTACAAGTGATAGATAATGAAAGTCTTCTCAACCTGACCTTGGCTTCAGATAGAGTTGGGCTTCAGGTGTTGTCTTATCTCTTTGGAACTGTCCCTACATGACGTAAATGTACTCTTACTTCTAAAATTTCCTTTACATTGTGTTCAGGTTGCTATTCATGCCATAGGTGATAGAGCAAATGACTTGATCCTTGACATGTATGAGTCAGTGTTTTCTACAAATGGAGTGAGGGATCGAAGATTCAGGGTAAAGATTTTGCTCACGCAATGATAATGGCTCAGCAGCAGCATAAATTTTCACAGGTTTTTTTAATTTCCTTTTAGTTATTGTTTTGCATGACCAAGGAAAAAATTGCTTTCAGATTGAGCATGCCCAGCATCTGGCACCTGGGACACCTGCCCGATTTGGTAAACTAGAGATTGTTGCTTCAGTACAGGTTTGACTGCACTAGTCTTTTTATATTTATTTATTAATGTTTCTTAGGGTAATGGGGCTGCAAGCACAGTGATTTGTGGGGATTATTTTGTAATGGTTCAAAGATCATGTTTCAACAACATTCTGATTATTTGCATCCAAGCGGACCTACCTTTTCAGACTGCTACCATGTTTATTTCTGAGTGTGTGTAGGAGTTTGTGATAGGGGACTTCTACTGGTTAAATTTTAAATACAAGAGAGAGGTGTAGATTTATACACACTTCGTGTGGGATCACATGTTACCGTGCTTTCATAATGACACTTGGATCACTTTCTGCATAGGGATGAAGTCTTTTCTTCTTACATACACAGGCTGCCTGACATTTATGCTTTATACAATAATCTACTTAAAAGTTTTTATTTTTTTATTTTAAAATGCCTTCAGTGACTGAGCCCCCTTTTCCTCTTTTAGTTTATTGTTATTTTTCTTTTCCCCTTTTGGCTTAACAGTTCTCAAACCTCTGAGTGATTATCATTATTCTTTGTTCCTGTGCATAAATTTAATTTTAACAACATATTCAAACACCAATTCCCTATAGCCAGAGCACCTATTAGATGATGCTGAGTCTGCAACAAAAAAACTTGGGATAGATAGGGCTCAGAAGGGATCTTATTTGTTCCGGTCTCTCTTGGCTAGCAATGGACAATTGGCATTTGGTTCTGACTGGCCTGTAAGTATAATGACTCTCATGGATATATTTTTTAGGCCTAAGTATCGCAAGGCTCTCTGATACTTTTTGTGTTAGTGTGACGTGTTTTGTAAATTTCAGAATGGTGCTGTTTTTGCAGGTGGCGGATATTCATCCATTAGGCGGCATTAAGACAGCAATGAAAAGGATACCCCCTGGTTGGGATATTGCTTGGATTCCCTCAGAGACCCTTTCATTGAATGATGCATTGAAGGCGTAAGCAACATTGAAACATTTGATCCTTGAGATACCATCTATTTTTAGACTGCTATTTAGGTGACTCACGCTCTTCTATGTGTGAGGCCCATATCCAAAGTCACTAAGAATGCGCCAAGTTAGCTAACCAGACAGCTGATATACTTGTGGTGAAGGCCCACTTGAATGGGACTTGTAACATAAAAGTTCACTGGTTTATAATTGTTGAGGGCAAACCCTTTTAATCTCAACCATATTTGGTTGGTAGAATTTTCAGAAATCTTCTGTTACCAGGGCACTCTAAGGTGAAACAAAAATTTAGGTAATCTAAGAGTTGTAATTATTTCTATAAACCCCGGGGAGGGGATCGGGTGTGCTGTGTTCTGCTCAAAGGGACAAGACGCTGTCAAGATTTGACGGATGATGGGGTTGGATATTGGAAAAGAAATTACAAGCTCTCTGGAAAGGGCAAAGAAGTACATGGTGATGGTGGTGAGGAAAGAGCCACCTCTGACCATATCACTTACAACAAGGCCTATACGAGTAGAACTCATATTATACTTTCTCCTGTCTCCCACCATTTATGTTTGGGTAGTTTTAATTTTCTTGTAATTGTTGTGGCCATCTGACTGTGGCCTGAAAGAAACGGTCATCATGCTTACCTAGTATTTTATTTCATAAAATGATTTGTTCTGATTTACTCTTTTCTTGGTAGTGGATGCTAAGCTGATTAGATAGTGTCCAGCGCTAGAGAAATAGAGTGAGGAACCAAATTTGTTTCTTTCCAATATGTTTTTTCATTAGAGGGACGGTCTTTTTCTCATAATTAGTAGTTCCAGTTCATTTATCGATTTCTTTGTTGCTTTTTCAACTGATCAACGTTGCTTCGTCGTGTTTCAACTCACACTTACAACTGTGTTACATTTCCACCTCATACATGGCAGGTACACTATTTCAGCTGCTCGTGCATGCTTTCTTGACAGCGATTTGGGGTCCCTGTCGCAGGGGAAACTAGCAGATTTTGTCATACTGCCCAGGGACTCATGGGATGATGTCATGGTTGAAAGATCTGCATCCATTGAAGCTACATATGTTGGTGGTGTACAGGCCTATCCCTGAAAGCCTATAATCTTGAAGATAATTTACACTTTCTACAGAAAACATAGGCTTAAGAAAAGAGGGAATGGCCCAACATTTTAGGTTTATATAGTGAGCAGAAGTAGTATGTATATGATGTCCTTTTTAAAGCACTCTAGAAGATCATGTAGTCTATATGAGGGATCAAAGGTTTGTATGATTTGTACGATATAACACATTGAGCTAGGAAACGTTTCAGATTCTGCTTGAAAATCCACTTTTGTGCGCCTTTCACTTTTTTTCTTCAAAAGAAAATTGATGGGGTAAGTGACTGTTTTTAACAACTTGAATGAAATGTGAAGAAACTTGACAGTAAGCGATAAATTCGCAATTCATAATAGCAGTCTTGATCTCTTGGACTACAGGGGTCCAAGAGATTTATAGTCACTCACCGTTGGATGTAATTTAACGGTTCACTCACTCTTGCACTTTTTAAAAAAAAACTTTTTTGAACCATTGGATTAATATTCAACGGTGGGTGACCACAATCTCTTGGTATCCAGTGGTCCAAGAGATCAAGATTGTCCATGATAATTCGAATAATAATTATTCTAAAAAACACAAAATTTAGGGGGTCAATTGAAAGTGACCTACTAGCTAGGTGATCCGACCCCTATCACTTTCCATTTTCCGTCTAGCAAAAATAAAAGGATAGTAGATCCTGTTGTAAAGAAGAATAAGTAAAGAAGAATAGGTGAAGCCCACATAGCCAACTCACACCCACCAAACCAAACCATTACCCAATTGATTGAAGAATATTAATGATGTTGTCTACCAATTATATTGTGAGGTGAACCACCAATGTCTTAGGCCTATAAATAGATACCTCCATCAAGAGAAGTGTGTGCTTAGAGATGAGGAAGAGAAGGAAGAAAGAGGATGAGTGAGTTGAGAGGAAAGAGAGCAAGAGAGAAATTCTCCAAGAGAGAAAATTGAGTGAGCCATACATATTGTAAACACTAAAGTTGTAGCCATATTATTTCATATAGTGAAAAGTTACTGCTGCTGCTCTCCGAGGACGTAGGCATAGCCGAACCTCGTTAAATGCTGTGTCTCATCTACTTAACGTGCAGCTCAATATTCGCACATATTCTAGTTCATTTTATAACAGATCCTAGTTATTTAAATAAAAACAAAAGAACAAAATTTCTTCCTGGGTGTCAATAGTATATGTTCGGGTGTCCCTAGAATACCCCTGTCAATATACTTTTGGCTTGTGTCTCGTGTGGCCGTAACGATCGAAAACGGTGAGATATAAAATCGGTCCATTTCAAAACGCTGGTATATAGGCGCCTTTCTGATCTAGCAAAGCAAGTCTCTCTCTCTCTGTCCTGCTCCTTTTGTAATTGGAATTTAGGGTTCTGAAGATCTGACGAGGTAATTTTCTTTTGTAGTTCTTGTTTTTCCCTCTAATTCTCTCGTTCAAACCAAACAGTGCCCTAGGGTTTCACTTATTTGAATTTCCACGATTTTAGTTTATTCGATTTGATTTTGTCTGAAGTCTGGGTCGGATTTATTCTTGATTACTGTTGTTATCCTCTTTACGTGCTTCGTCAATTTCATCGTTCTTGTAATGGCTTTGTTCTTGGAATTATTAAGTGGAAGAATTCGATTAAGTTCTAATTCAGTTCTGTTATGTTGTTATTAGCATAATTGTTCCGTGGTGTATGATTATAGTGATTTTCGGGAGCATATTTTTAGGGTTTAGAAGATGAACAACCCTGCTGGAGGGCAGTCCTCAAAATCGAAAGCTGGATCCTCGCAGCCATCTGAAACTTCATTTAAGCGAAAACGGGGAGTGTTTCAAAAAGAATGTATGTATGGTCGTTGTGTTTAACAGAAACTCTATGCCAATTTAGCCTTTCTGGGTTTTGTTCATAAATGTTTATATTGTTCTTTTTCTGGATGTTGCAGTGCAGCACATGATGTATGGCTTTGGAGACGATCAAAATGTATGTAGCAATATCAAATTTTGAGAGTTGAGTCTTTTCTCAGTATGTCCTGTGATATTTATATAGATGACACTAATTTGGATATTGGCATGTAGCACATGGTTGTTGTGGTCTCTTTGGAACTGAACCTCTGGTTCTGTTCTTCTTCGGTTTCTTTGGTGAATAAAATTGACTGATCCATAAAGAAATTGTTTTCTGTTGCTTTCAGCCTCTTCCAGAAAGTGTGGCACTTATGGAGGATATTGTTGTGGAATATATCACAGATTTGGTAAGCATCTCTCAGAGGTTGTTACTATTTATCATGCTAATGAGATTCTATGCCAGGTACTAAACCCAAATATGCAACATTTTTGCAGGTACATAAAGCCCAAGATATTGGATCAAAGAGGGGAAAGTTATCAGTTGAGGATTTTCTGTATCTAATTCGCAAGGTATCATATAAATTTGTTTCCACTGCATAATTTGGTTGTGTGGGAATTTTCTTTTATGCCACTTGGATTCATGTTCTGGATATTGAAAGTGAGTTACTTTTAACCAACTTGTCAATAGTTTAAATTTCACTTTATGTAGGGGTTGCTATTCCTCGTGCTTTTGACTAACACGATAGGTTAAAAAAAAGGATTTGAACATGACATGATACGATATTGTGTTATGTTGGCATGAGACGACAACGCATTCATTAAAATTGATACCATGAAACTAACACGGCTCATTTATTACATGATTGTCACGTTGAAGTTATTTTCAGAAGGTTATTTTGTGATTTACTTAGTTATTTTGCATTAATTCTTGCCAATTTCACATTAGTTTCGTGCCTTTTATGTGTTATTTTCATACAGTTTCGATTTTTTGTCAATTCTGTGTTGTACATGAATATATGATTATACTATATTGTGTCAAAAAAGTCCTGACACAAAGTTGTCGTCTCGTGTCAATTGCATGCCAATTTGTTGTATCTTACCAGAGTGTTTACAAAATTGCCCCCTAACCTTCGGGTTGACTATCTAGGAAGCGCACGTTCCTATTGTGATTACATTTTATGGCTGGCCTCAAATCATATATTCTAATAGTAATAAGAACTCATGTGATGTTTTAAAGCCCATCTAACAACTTTATTACACTCCCACTTGTTTTTTGGTTAAAAGTTGATCAGAATAGTCTGCAATGTAACTTCCTTTCTTTTACATTGTACATTGGAATTACTTGGATAATGTGAAAGCTTTACCTGGCATGTTGCTTTTAAAAGCATGGGATAAATGATAGTTAAAATGTGATTTGTTATTACATTCTTTCAGCTGATGCAAACACTAATATAAATGTGGTAAACTCTCCAGGACTTTCCGAAGCTTAACCGCTGTAGAGAATTGCTGTCTATGAATGAAGAGCTGAAACAGGCAAGGAAGGCTTTTGAGACAGATGAAGAGAAGCTGAGGAAGGCTTTTGAGACAGATGAAGAGAAAATGAGGAAGGCTTTTGAGGCAGATGAAGATAAACTCGGGTCAACGGAGTGACATGGGAGTATTTCTACTTAAACTTGTCTCCTGGTGATCATTTTCTTTAGGGAAATCGGTCTTGTTTCATTTAATCTTAGCCATTTAGTGTCCAGGATTAGATAGCCGGATTCAGGAAAGATCCAACACACAACACTTGGCAGCATTCTGATGTTGCAGATTGGCATGTTCATCTGGTATGGTTTTACCAGATTGGCAAGTTTCTCAACGGTTTTACCAGTCTTTTTTCTTTCTTTTTCATCAATCTTTGTAGCAGATTGGCATGCTCATGTGGTGTGGTTTTCCTTTTAAATAGTGATGATATGGTGTGGATAAGTGGCATTTTTCTATAAGCATATGTGATCAGGATCTTCACATTGAACCTCCAAAAAATCAGGTCATTTTACAGTGTCCAAGTTCTTCCACAAATGCTGGATCATATCAAATCATGCTAATTTGATATCATAAAAATAAAAATAAAAGCAGAAAGTGTAGCATAGTCCATATTGTGCACGGCTGCTGTTAAACATTTTCGTAAGTACCCACATTATTATTAGGGAAGGGAAAAAAAAAAAAAAAAAAAGAGCAAATATTTTTAAATTGATGAAATAAACTCTCCAAGCTATTGAAACTTAAACATGACCAAACATACGTACAATTGAAAGGAAAAGAACTCTTAAGTTTCAGAACAAGCTGTGAACAATGGTCAAGGAACGAATTTGAGGAAAAATCATTTTTCATGTCATTTTCCACGTTTGGTAATGCTGGTAAAGTAATAGAGTTATCACTTTATTTCCTTTCCCATGTTTGTTTTGAGTAAGAATGAAAAACAAAATTTCTATAAATTTTCAATTATACCCATATTAAATCAAATAAAAAAAGAATGCATTGACATATTGTAATTCTAAATTGTTAATGGGGACAAAATGGTCATGAAAAATGTTTATTTAATATTGTCTTATTTTCCCGAACTTTCCTATGAGGAAGGAAAACAAAACTCAAGTTAGGAGGATAGCTTCACTTTCCCCTATATTTTTCCATGGGACAGACAACGATTTCTCATGCCTGGACTTACCAAGTATGGGAAAGCAATTGATTTTCCATCCCCAAGTCTCCTTTCCCATGAACCAAACAGGCATAAAACAGAAAACTGGTAAAAGGCAAACTATTGCACCAATCTAAGCAAACACTTTATGGTATGAAGAATGAGAAATTATTAATGCAAGAATGAGACACATAACTCTAAATCAAAGTCACATAAACTCTGATGCCACAAACATGAAAATTAGCCTGATGGTGAATGGGAGCATGACCCCAAAACGGAAAACAATGTATGAACAAGGCGAGATATGTTTTGCATGATAGTAATTCAAATTTTGACTTTAGAAATGTTATATGTGTGAAAAGCTACATTTTAATTGTTCCTCTAAACTAATTGTGCTCTTTATATTTGTAGGTTAAGCCCATACATCTTCCGTATCAATAGAGGATGGCATTGAAGTGCTTTCGAATTTGTTCCGAAACTTTCTCTAGTTTATCCAATTTCTTAGCATTGTAGATTTATATATATCTATATATATAGCAAAAGGCAGAGAATTGTGAAACATTCAAAATATCAGAAAATTTCCTTGGTTAATTCAAACATTAAGAATTGAAATTATTAATTAAATGAGAATAATATGATAAATTCACGTTTTTCATATTTTTTTTAAAATAAAAATAAAAATAAAATCAGATAATAAGTCATACTTTTATGGAACATAACTACCCATGCTATCTTTTCTTAATTCTAAAAATAAAAGAAAAAAGAAAAAAAAAAAAACATGCATGAATATAATTGTGGCAACCATATAAAATGCTGGAGAAAACCAAAGGGCGTAGAGTGAAAAATGTAATCCTCTCAAAAATTTTGTTGTACACAACTAATACGTTCATAATTTTACATAATTTTATATCATTTTTACTTAATTTTGTGAATTAATTTGGACTAAAGATGCTAATTTTAGTATGAACTGATCAATAATCACCAAAGAAGGAGATAGAAATTCCTAAAAGTAGAGAAAGTATATTGTAGAGCCAAAGAAGTCATACACCAAAGCAAATCACTAATCCGTAAACATAGCATCGAGGAACAAACACAAAAGCAGATCTTGCAGTAACAAAACGAAGAATCTAGAGAGGAACAAAAAAAGATCGAAGAAAACATTCGTATTTGAAAACGAAAAGCAAATAGGATCAAAGAGACAATGAGGTGTTCACAGCTCTGATACCATGATCCAACTGTTAAGCTCTTCAAATATCATAAAGTTCATTTTCAATCTTCTTCGATTATCAAAAAGGCTCAACAATTTGTTACATTTCAATACAGAGAACTAGCTTATGGTTGTATAGTTATAGTCCTTACTAATTAACTAATCTTAACAGCTATATGTTCCAAATCAGCAACTATTAATGTTGATGTGGTTAAGACACTAGCTAATAGGATTGAGGCAAACAACGTATGGCTGAAAAGAGGACATCCAGAGCTTTCCAAAGAGCGGTCGTTCGCAATTTTTTGAGATCAGGAACATGTCCAAATGCCATTCACAAGGGAGTCCACGTATTGTTTCTTGGAAGTTTTAGAAAACTTAGTTGTAATCGCCATTTCCAGTTAGGAATCAACTTGGAAATTAAGTTTTCATGTAAAGCCACTTGTTTAAACCCAGTTTAACTAGGTTATAAGTTGCTTTAAACTAAGAGAGGTCGGCTTTACTCAGGGTATGCCGTAAATTTTCACATATACTCTTTGAGCAAGGAAAGAGTGGCCGTCTATTCTAAGGGTTTTTCTATCTCTTTCTTTGTGCTTTATTTTTACTTTGTTACCATGAGTATGGGTAACTAATTTTCTTTTATTGGGACACAACATAGCCCTTTCTAATTATTCAAAGTTTAGTTATGTTATGCTATTAAAGTTTCCTCTTCTTGAAATTTAATCATTGTGCTTATTATTTTCTTAACTATTGATCTTGAAGCTTAGCTACCATCTAGGTTTTTAGTTAAGTAATTTGATGCATGTTAGGGTATACGCCATGCCTAATATGAGATTTGCTTCTTGTGATTAAATTCATAAATTTGCATAAGGTAAAATGCCATATTCTTAGAGGTTTATGTGATTTTGTGAAGTTGCCATTAAGCTTAAGCTCTGTTATCTATTTACATTTATGCCTCACGCCAAGGATAAATTGCATGTAATAAGAATTAGTTAGTTGCTGTGAAAATAATTAATCATAATTTTGGAGAACTAATCATCAACATAAACTTGGAAATTTTGGTAGTATGCATGCTAAGGTTTGGATAAGAGGAATTGTGATGAAATTGTTGTCTTGAAAAAGCCCCATTAAAATCGTTCACAACCTTAATCAATTCACGTTTTTTTTTTTCCATTATATTGTCTTTAAATTTTCTTTTTTTCAACGTTCTTTTAAAGAAAACCTCTAGAAACCAATTTCAAAACTTTTTTGTTAAGTTTGAGTTGAGTCATAGCTTTAGGGAGCATAGGAGTATATTAGTTTAAAGTTTATTGGTTAGGGTGTTTGGAGTAACTTATGATTTAATTTGTTTGTTCTTGTTTTCCTCGTGTTTTCCTTTTTATTATTGTTCCATTCACTCAACGTTTTAGTTATTTAACTATAAATAAAGGCTTAAATTTGTTTACAATTCACAAAAACTTGAGAATTAATTCAATTTCTTTGGGATCGACCTTATTCTTACCTTAGCTATATATACATTAACCTTGTGTGCTTACAAGTTTATTTCTTGAATTTAACTATCTAATTTTTAAGAAGTGTTTATACCACAACTAACGGACCAATAAAGGAACGACACGTGGACAAAAGAGGGAATCAATAAGACAACATTCGGCACCCCCTGATTGCCGAGTGCGAGATCAGACCCCCAACATCCACTAGACAAGTGGAGCCCATAGTAAATATCTACAGTCCCACATCAAAATTCTACACAACATGCACACCTCCCAAGACTTATAAAAGGGGCACAAGTCCCAAAATGGAGGTAACTGGATCTTTCGGCAAACTTAGCCATCACTATGTTTAGATTACTATTTACTCCGTACTTACTTAAGCATTGGAGAGCCTTCAGCTGGTACCACACCAATGCCTTGGGTCTTATCGAGCGTTTTCATCTTGCAGATCAATTGCTATACCGAGGCCCAAAACACATCGAATGCCCAAACATCACTAAGTTGGGCCCAAAAGTGTCGAACCATTTTTGAGCATCAATAGGAAGTAAAAATCTATATCAACAATGCTCACTTATTAGATTCTTTGTTTGAGCATGAAATTTAGGAATGGATAAGTGAATCTAAGAATGGACGAGTCTTTTGACATGTGTTTAAATGGATAAATGCGTCTAAGAGTAGACAAGTCTTTTGACATATATTTAAGAACGTATAAATGGGTTCGAACAAGTCTTTTGACATATGTAGAATGTATAAATGGGCCCGGACAAGTCTTTTGCATGTTTCCTTATGCGCGGCTTTTGAAGGTAACCAGAAGTGCATTTCTTGCAAAGTATCAATACCAAAACCTTATATTTATTTTTATTTGTTTTACTTTGAAAATGATCTTACTACTTCCTATAACTAACCCTCTTCCTATAACTAAATTTTTAAATGGGGATGCTCTTCGAACTTCAATACTTCAATTTTTTTTGTATGTGTATAAAAATTAGGGAAATAAGCTGAGATAATCACTTTTCACAAGTGGTATTATGAAATAATCAGCTTACAAATTGTGTTCTCAAATAATCACTTGTGAACGTGAAATGACCAAACTGCCCTCCATATAAAAGCACATGTATCAACCCGTTATTGGCCTTTTTCTGAAAGGGAACTTGTCTGAACTCAGCTCAACTCTCTCTCCTCTGTGTTGGAAGGTTGGCAAAAATTGGGGGAACTCCAGGTTGCGAGACATGTTCCCACTGAGCAATCCAGTTCGCAACCCATCCATCGTCCTAACCCAGATGTCCTCAAACTTGGGACCCTAGTTTGGGCGCAGCGAAGCCGGAAGGCACGGCGTCCATTGTTGACCTCCCGATCGAGCTGACTGCTGCGATTCCACAGAGAAGGGAAAGTGGCGACTTCCGGTGTCGTTGTGAACGGATGTGAGTTGTGATATTGGTTTGGTAGTGTATGTGTATTATGAAATCGTTCAGCCCCTTTCACCACAGAGGGCATAAAAGCTTAAATTTTCAGTTTGCACTTGTTGTGATATGTTGAAATTCATAGTTTGTGATATTATCTGCAGGGGGAGCTGTCTGGTGAACTTGAATTTTGTTTAAAATTGACCGAATGCGTGTATAATGTAGTGCAATGTGTTTGATAATGGTGAAAATAACAGCACACAGAAAAATCATAGGTTAACTTTGTCTGCCCTACAAATTTGTAAATACGGCTAGTGTTAGGCTCAATTTAGATGCTAATGTGGGGAATTTATTGGCATTCTGGGTTTGTTTTGGTAAGAAGTATAGTTTGTGTGTTTTGGTTTTGAATTTGGTAATTGAGCTTGTACTACATTATACGCTTTCTATCACAACCTGATCCTTTTGTTGAAGGTGTTTACATTTGTGCAAAAGACTTGGAGGGTTAGAGGGTTCATATTTCTGCCATTGTATGTGTATGTTAGTTTGTTAATAACTTGGAACCCACACATATGTACAAAATCAGAGAAAAAACAAAAAAGGAATAAAAGTTAATTGTTGAAGCAGCTACAATTTGAGTTTGAAGATTTGAGGATTTAGAAGATGATATGTGTAGTGGAATGATTGTTGTGCATGTTTTTATTCATCTATTTTGTATTTTTTAGTGTTATGAATCGGTGTAGTAATTATTTATGTTTTTTGCAGAAATGGATACAGTTGGAATTTTGGTATGCTACAATGGAAATTGGGTTAAGAAGGATAACATTGAGAGTTATGAAGGTGGGGAGGCTAAAGGCATAATAGTGTCACGGAACGTAACGTTTTCCGAACTTGTTGAACGAATTTATAAGATCATGGATGCAGAGCCCACGAAATATAGTGTCACATTGAAGTATTCAGTTCCTGTATCCTCATCTGTCAGTAAGCAGATAAGGGTTGAAGACAATGATGATGTTCAATATTTTCTCAAGTACAACACAGATGTTATGGCCTCTAAAGTAACCCCTTTAGTAGCAAGCTTGAAAAATATCGAAGGGCATGGTATTCAAGGGTGCAATGGCATTGTAAGCGTGGAGAGTAGCAATGCTCCTGCTACCTTTGTTGTGGAACGAAGAAATGTGGCAATTTCGCACAATGAAACTGAAAATTGTGGGAATGGTTTTAATTGGAGTGATTGGGTTGAAGAAGTTCATTTTGAAAGCGGTGAAAACATAGTTGCTGATTTCAATCAACCTAGCAATGAAGAGGAACCGTACTATGCACCAATTGTGCATCCTCATGAGGACAACAGTGCGGAACCCTCCACTGTGCAGTGTAGACAGGTGCAATCTGAACCTCCCCGGCAATCAAGTTCGAGTGAAATGCATACAATTCGGGTTGATTCGAAGCATGGTGAGAGTGTGGAATATATTGGTTATGGTGGAGGACTTTCGCGCATAAATTGGGAAGCAAATTTGAAGGTTGGCCGAGTGTATCCAAATAAGATTGCCCTTTTAAAAACCATCAGTTTAGCAGCAATTAGAGGCCACTTTCGGTTCAGAACAGTCCAATCTGGGAAGCGTCGGTTTTGTGTTCGTTGTTGGCAGGTGCCTTGCCCTTGGAAACTTCGGGCATATAAAGTTGGATTACATGAGTTTAAGGTTGTTAAATACGATCCACTTCATGAATGTGATCTGAGGTTTGTAAGCAGTCACCATCCTCAAGCTACGGCCGAATTGGTGTCTGACTGTGTTAAATGGAGATTTCAGGATGCGCGCAACATTTATACTGCAGCTGATATAAAGACAGATGTGAAAAAAAAATTTGGTGTCAGCATAAGCTACTCTACGGCTTGGAGAAGCCGAGAGTTAGCTTTCAAAACAATGAGAGGGTCTGCAGAAGAGTCGTATTCCCTTCTCCCTTCCTATTGTTATGAGTTGGAGCGTACAAATCCGGGAACTTTGACATACATTGAGACTGATGCAGCCGACCACTTCTTATATTTTTTTATGTCCATTGGTGCATGCATACGAGGATTTAAGTCGTCAATGCGGCCCGTGATTGCTGTTGATGCTACCCATTTGAAGTGCAAGTATAAAGGTGTTTTGTTTGTTGCGACCGCATTTGACGAAAATCGCAACATATATCCTGTTGCCTTTGGGATTGGAGATTTGGAGACGGATGCAGCATGGGAGTGGTTTTTGAGAAAATTACATTGTGCAATTGGTGATTGCTCGAATCTTGTTGTCATATCTGATCGCAATGTTAGCATACAACATGGGTTGCGTAGAGTTTTTCCTGGGGCAAGCCATGGTATTTGCTTTTATCACTTGAAGGGCAATATGAAAGCCTCATTTCACTTGAAGCAACGGGATCCGATATTGGGGTATTTTATAAGGGCAGCGAAGTCTTATCGTCTAGCGGAGTTCAATCGTCACTTCTCGATGATAAACAATTAGCGAGTGCGAAATTATCTACTACGTGCAGGCGTTGAGAAGTGGTCACGGGCCCACTGTGATGGACGACGCTATAATGTGATGACAACGAATATTGTGGAGTCCATTAATTCAGTTCTTCGTTTTGCAAGGATGCTTCCGGCCCTACACTTGATCGATGAAATCACAAATTTACTTCTCACTTGGTTTAGTCAACGTCGAGATTTAGCAATGAAATGTCATTCTACATTGTGCCCTGATTTGGGTGAACAGAAGTTAAGGAAGAGGTTAGACGCTGCGTCAAGGATGAATGTGGTCAAAATCAATGATGTTGAGTATAATGTTCTGGATGGTGATTTGAACGGTCTGGTGCACTTGGCAAACCGTAGTTGTACGTGCAGGAAGTTTGACTTGGAGAAACTCCCGTGCAAGCATGCTATTGCGGTATGTCGGCACTTGAATTTGAACCCCTACTCCTTTGCCTCTTCTTATTATTCACGAGCTACATGGGCAGCTGCATATGCTGAATCTATTTATCCTGTACCACCTAAAGGCACATGGGTTATTCCCAAACATTTGAACAATGTCAAAATCCTTCCTTCTGTTTGTAAGGTTATGCCGGGCCGTCGCAAAATGCAAAGAGTACCTTCCAAAGGAGAGGACTCCCGGCAAAAAAAATGCTCAAGGTGTGGTGTGAAGGGCCACTACCGAAATACATGCAAACAATCTGTCCCTCTCAAGAACTGAAGTGTCTAATTGCGCATATTGCACAGTTGTTCAGTTTGTACCTCACTTGTCATCAACTGTGAAGTTCATGAATAGGTTCGGTGATGCTGCAGGGATGGAAGACCGTCAATTAAACGGTCATGTGAAGCATATGGAACAAGGTAACAAGTTCCTTGCAATGAGAGCCTATTATTAGTAGCAATTTGTTAACATACAGTTCCACCTGTTATATTGAAACCAGCTGTTATTTAACACTGTTCCACTGGCCAATGTGTCTTACAGATTAGCATTTCTATTCGTTTGTGATGTACCTTTTATTTTCATTTAAATTGTATTCGATTTGGTGTTGTGAAATGTGATTGTAGTCACGTTGGCATCACTTGGTTTCCTTTCCTACACAACGTTATGTCCTATCTTTATATGCACCGTATTCGTATTGTATCGCACCTTTGTTGCCATCGTATTGGTATTGTATTGTACCTTTGTTGCCATCGTATTGGTATTGTATTGTACCTTTGTTGCCATCGTATTGGTATTGTATTGTACCTTTGTTGCACGGCCATTGGTAGTGTAATGAAAACGGTTTCTGTCCCAAATGAAAGGGCCTAGAAGGCTAACTAAAATGTAATCTCGTACATAAAACGTAATTCAAATGCAAATGTTACGCAATTACTGGGAGCGTCATTGTACTTCATGATTTCTCATTGTTCTGATTGCCATAGACCAAACTATATATAGTTTTTGGGAAACTATCCATGCAGGTACACATGGTGAACATCCTGCACTACTATCGTTATATGGACTTTTCAAATAGTTAATTATTCACTTCAAGTCACACACACAGAGGAACAAACCCTTCCCCATTTGTGTGTGATTAGTGCCTATGGACTCTGGTACCTATAACTCTTCCAATCCAACCTGTTTTGCAAAATAACAAAGTCAGTTATTAGTGTTCTATATTGTTGGTCACAGTGTCCGTGGTTTGTATCCAATTGCCTTAAGGTATCAATACATGTCCCATATATCCATGGATATTCCGCGCGTCATAACCATCGATCTGTCCGAAACCCTCCATATACACGACCATTGCTAGAGTCACTGTTTTTAAGTACTCAGATGTAGAGGCTATAATATGAGGTGTATTTCCATAAAGCAGCAATATAACAGTTCTATAAGCACAATACGATTACAATATGTGTCAATAATTATACAATACAAACACAATATACACCCGTTATGCTTCTAATATGAGGCCAATAAACGTTTCATAAGCACACCTCCACGTTACAGTACTTCATATGTATACAAACTAAGTAATTTCCCACTCAACGGTGAGAATAAGAGGAAGGCGTAAACAAGGCACCACATTCATACAAAAGCCACCAAATACATACAAAATGATTCCACCCGTACTTTCCCTGACCCAGCTACAGAAACCCTTCCACAAAATCACCATGTTTACAGGTCCATGAATAGATCCAATTCTTTGGTCTTCTTCCTCGCTGCATGCACAAGGATATGATCAGCCATTCCCTAGCCACCCTTATTCAGCACCTGCCACACACCACCAACATCTATTTCGCTCCAATTGTAGTCTGGTGACACGACGGAAGCATAATCCCGGAACATCTCGAACCCATTGTTAAAACATTCAACCAGTTCATGGTTAAATTCTTCAGATTCAGTGAATTTTTGGACAGCATCTTTCTTTGTTTCTTCCAATTGTAACGTCAACGAGGCTAACTTCGCTCTTCGACTTTCGGCTTTCATTGTTTGCTTCACTTCTCTAGCAAATGCTTTGTTCAGCTTGTTCGTCAAGTTGCCCATCACCTGGCCATGAATATCGCATTTGGTTTCCCACCAATCCGTTGCCGTACACAAATATTGGAGGTGATGCTTCACTTCAGCTATTTTCTTTAGCGGATCAATGTTGTCTGACTCACTTCCGGATGACGTGGGATCGTTATTTGGAGTCCCAGGTGGAGATGGGAAAGGGACATGCCATGGCTGGTCTCCTGGGTAACTAACAACCTCGTTTGGAGGGATTACGTCTGACATCTTCAACTTCAAATGGGGATAATGCACACATGCACCCTAAAAAACAGTTAACGTTAGGTTGAATCTGGAGCTTCCTTTTCGTTACCAACAATAGGGTGAGCTTTAGTACAGCATTCGTGTCTGATATATATGGAATTGAATGAGTAGGTTAGACCCTCTTATATAGAGGAAGTTGTGTGTTTTATATTGCTTTCAATGACTACATTACAAAATCAGTCTTCACTCATTACTCCTCTCTGTTACTGACAGCATTGTAATATGCCCATTACAGCCGGACCAAATACGAATAAATGTATGTCAACGTTGGAATAATCGGCTGTAGCAATTGGCCCATAAATTCGAAACACAAATACTTTCATGGTCCATTTTTGTAATTGGCCCATATATTGTCAAATTACCGTACTCATACATTTGGGACAATTTGTAGTTTTGGTACAGGAGGGAAATTGGGGAAAGAGGACAAAAGGAATAAATTGCAAATTCAACATGGGTCCCATACAACAACCACCAACCAATGGTAAAGAATAGTTATATACAGGTGTTATTATGCACAGGCCAAGTCAAATGTGTTGCCCAACAACTCCCGCCAATAACTCCCGCCTAAAATTGGACCCAATAACTGCCGCCAATAACTCCCGCCTCTTCATGACAGTCATTTACTCCTGGTCATTAATACCTCCCACTATTTAATTGTAACCAAGCTGCATCCACCCAACTTTTCCATCACAGTTACTCCGTCAAACCCCCCCTGCCTGCGCAGCTATTTCACCTACATCACAATGAATGGCAGTTTGGTCAAACTAATGGCCACACCAACCCACAGTAAATACCCAACAACCATGGACCCCAACCCCACACCAAACCCAACCCTTGCCATTACTGAAGGAGGGGACACTGAAACACCTGCCAAAGCAGCAACAGAAGACA
>NC_047651.1:3468281-3495355 GCF_902201215.1 Prunus dulcis
CTTTGATTTTTATTGTTGGCTCGTGTACAACTTAATTGGAAGAACAGGGGACTAAATGCGATGTGAGTTAAATATGTGGGGAAGGTAGTGGCTGTAAGCAGCAGTTAATGTGATGGAAGTTTTCATTTCAAACAGGGGGGTTGATTAATATACCTGCAAATTTTAATGACCAAACCAGTAAGTGAGAGAGTTATTGGCGGGAGGGATCAGGGGGAGTAATTGGCGGGAGGGTTAGGCGGGATAGTATTGGGCGGGATAGTATGGGCGGGAGTTATTACCCAGGTTGACTTTATGCCTTTTTGTAATATATGGAAAAGTTGGACGTTCCCAACTTGGTCATTTTCCCATTATGTCATTGAAATAAGGGAGTTGCCTATTTGCCAAATTCACCAACTCATTCAAATTGACCAATAATGGTTATTGTCTTATTTCTCATTTCACCAATCTCAATTCGTTTCCATTTTGCCATTTTTCATATTTTCCTATTTTCCATGTGTCATCCAAGTTTCCTATTTTTCAATTTTTCAATGTTTCATTATTTTTTCCTATTCCCTATTTTCGTATTGTGCAATTTCCCAAGTTTCCTTTTGTTCTATTTCCAGTTTTCCAATTTTTCAATGTTCCCATTTTCCCCCCATTATGTACTTATAAAAAGTTGCCTACTTTGCCTAATTCAGCCAGTAATTAAAATTGTCCAATATGGTAATTGTCTTATTTCCCATTTCCACAATTTCAATTTGTTTACATTTTTCTGATTTTCCATGTGTCCCTGTTTCCTATTTCCAATTTTCAAAATTTAAGTTTTTGTCCAATTATCCAATGTTTTTATTTCCAATTCGACTATTTTCTAAGTTTCCTTTTTTTTCCTATTTCAAATTTTTCATTTTCGTAACTGTCCTTTTGTTCAATTTCCACTTTTGCTATTTTCCAAGTTGCCTTATTTCCTATTCGAGTTCATTTATCCAGTTCTCCAATATTCCAATATTCCAAATTTCCAATTTTCCAATTTTCAAATTTTCCAATTTTCAATTTTGAATTTCCCAATTTGCTTATTTGCCTACTTTCCAAGTGTCCTTTTTTCTGATTTTTCGAATTTTCGAATTTTCAAATTGTCATGTTTTCAGAGTTTCCTTTATTTCCTATTTCCTATTTCCTATTTTCCTATTTTCCTATTTTCCAAGTTTCCTTTTGGCCAATTTCGACATTTCCAAATTTCCAAGTTGCTTTCTTTTCCAATTTACAATTCCCAAATTTCCTATTTTCCAAGTGTCCTTTTTTCCTTTTTCCAATTTTCCAATTTTCCAACTATCATTTGATCCTATTGCCTACTTTCCTGTTTCAAATTTTTCCTTATTTCCTTTTTCCAATTTTCCAATGTTCGAATTTTACAACTTTCCAACTTTCCATTTTTTCGTATTTCCGTTGTTCCAATTTTTCTTGTCTTCAATTTCCAATTTTCCAAGTTTCCTTATTTCCCATATCCAAGTTTTAAGTTGTCACTTTTCCAAATTTCCAATTTCCGTGTTGTGCTATTTTCCTATTTTCTGGGGTTGTGTTCTGAAATTCGCAGTAAATGCTTACTTACATAGTCCTATTTGGGGTTCCAATCCACAAATTCCTATTTCCCATTAAGGTTTCGTTTGTTGTCGTTTGGAAGCCAATTTTATTGTTCTTAATGTCATGTTGTACTGCTGTAACTTACAGGCAAGGCGTTAATGGTGTAGTTTTGAATCCCATCAATTTAATGCAACAACAGAAAACCCAATTGACCTCATATAAGTTCGTGCATGCAGCGAGAAGAAAGGACAAAGACATGGATCTTTTGATGGACCTGTAGTCACGGTGAATGCTGCTTCAGTTCATCTCACCCGAGTACATGGATCTTTTGTTGCCTTCATTTTCCCTTCGCGTGATAGATAGTATTGTTCAGTTTGGGAGGCGATTTCTTTCGCATGTGTGAAATGTTGTCTGTAATGTGTATGCATTGTATGTACATTGACTTAATATTGATTTGTATTGTGTTTGTATTCCCTGAATGCTGTAATGTGTATGTATTGTATGTATATTGCCAAATATTGCCTTTATATTGCACTTGTATTGTCTACAATTGATTCGTATTGTATATTTATTGTGGCCATATTGCCCTACTATTGCCTTCGTTTCATTTTTAAGCTCTGCTTTGAATCAATACGTGGCATATTGGCTGAATATGGGAGAGAGAAGATCAATTCTGACTCTCCCTAAGTGGATAAAATAGATGCTCAATATGAATCCTTTCCTCCACAAGTTTGTGTACAGTGCCGTACGTTCTGTGTTGTAGGTGCCCCACTGGCTTATTAAAATTGATGATTGGCCATGACAAACATTTTGTTTGCTTACTTGTACAAAAGTACATATTTGTGTCAATAACTAAGTTCGGACTGTTAACAATCATTCAGAAGAATGGTAGAAATAAGCTCCACTGTGCCAATCCGCGAAGTTGAACAAAGAAATTGTGTTCGATACACAGATGACATGGGAAACTAACATTAGCATTCTCCAATAAGAAGACTTCTCTTCTTTCCCACCCCTCGTCGATTGAGAAAGAAAGAAGAGGGACAAAAAACACACTACCAAGTTAAGGTGACATTACAAACCTAAAAAATATCCTCATCAAACTTATAATGCTCCTTTTTTTATTCTTTAAAGCAAAACTTCATTCAAACTGAGATAACCACGTGCTCTCGATAAGCACTCCGGAATTATTTGCTCATTATCTGCATCGCCTTCTGTCTCAACTTGAGGCTTGGAAGGAGCTTTGGCACCAGGAGGCTGCTTCTTCTTCATCCCACTCACAATGTCATCGATTCTGAGAAGTAGGCAAGCAGCTTCTATGGCCGTTTTAAAGCTCTGGGCCTTCACGTTGCAGGCATCCCATATCTGACATCATAATTCCTAAAAATGAACAGCCTTACCAACAAACTAAAATTATTGGGAAATTTAGTACTAACCACGACAACAGCACTTCCCCTCACATGAGTGCTGTCGAAATATATTGGGAGAAGCTCTAAACTAGAACTACTACTGAAGCAAATCGACAATAGAAACCAGAAGATTGACACTTATGCCATATCAATAAAGGGACATATAATGGATACATTTGAGAACAATACTACATTAAAAGTCTTATTTCAGAGCTTTCAGCAAATATAAATCACCCAACAAATTTGAATATTGAGATAGCGAAGGAAATAAAAGAGAGCAACAATAGTAAGCCAAAAAGATATCCACCTATCTTTTTCTCTTTCACACCAGTTATCACACCAGTGCTACCATCAATGCCAAGCCATGATTTTTCACCATTTGCATGCTATGGAAAAAAAATTGTGGTTAGGATCTAAATGATGCATCATATTCTGACCAAAATAATAATGATGCAGCAGAACGTATATAGAAATGACAAATCATAACAAAACTGAACAAAGCCATACAAAACAGATTCAAACCTTTCCCTGCAGCGCCGTCATTGTTCTAATCACATTCACCCCGCAATTCGGAGCCAAAGTACGTGGTATACGCTCAAAAGCTATAGCAGCAGCTTCATACGGCCACTGTTTTACCATAAAAACAGGTGTAGCCATAAAACTCCAAAAAAATGCATGTAAAGTGAAACCACAACTAATTCTTAAGCTAAAGTATGTCAAGGAGCATGTGAATTGAAGTGACAGCCAGTTTATTCACATAATTTAGATTTGTACTTCCACAAGGACTTATTCTTGGACGAGTTTTACACAAGAAAGACCAAACTTTTGGATGAGGAAAGGAGCTTTAACCTTTTCTATACCTTCCACAGATGAACTCTTTTGCTTCAATGTAGCAGATACAGTTAACTGTGTAGCACCACCACCAGGACCAAGGTTCGGATTCTTGAGGATGTTTCTTGCTACAGACATGGCATCCTATGACCAGATATAAGGGAGTAAAGAAGACATTTCAGCATAATATATTTATTATACGTAATGGGGACAAAGAAGTAAAACCATTATACCTGCAAATTCCTTTCCACTTCATTGAACTGATCCTTACTAGGACCTCTCAAGAGTACAGTACATGCTTTAGGCTCTTTGCAATCAACAATGAATGCAAAAAACTCATCACCAATTGTCTTAACCTCAAATATCCCAGCGCCTGTACCAACATCAAACTGTTGCAATTGATCTGGTCTGTTAACAATTACAGCCCCACAAGCCTTGGCAATTCGGTTATTATCTGTTTTCCGCCACCTCCTCATTCCGAACCCCGCCATGTCCGTCCGGATCGGATTTAAAAAATGCAAATACAAAACAACACTTACACCTAACTAAACTAAACTAAACTACACAGTCGACAATGCACTGTCGTCTCATGTTTACAGGTCCATGACATAGCCACCGAATATATACGTTCAACTGTCACGAAAATGAACACCCTAATATATTGCCAAATGAGAGTCGAATATTTCGCTATAGTGGGAATAAAATAATGGGAAAAGCTACAATGTGGGTGGCCCCACAAAATTGCATTTCGCTGCAACGTGTGCCAAATTATGGATTTACAGGAATTTCTTAACCACAGAATGTCAACAATTAGTTCTAACAAAGGAAAGTGAATACAGCCCTTCTACCATGGAAGACAAGTACAGTTGAATTCCGTTACATAAATAACACCCTGCAACCTACTACAAAAGCACCCCACTTTATCGCGTGGTGAGCAAAATGTCAAAAATTGTGCCATGTTACGCAAAAACTGCTTAGGCAGTTTCAAGATTCACAATACGACAAAACAGCCTGCAACTTCTTTCACATCCATGTACAGAATCTGAGATGTCAATATGGGTATGAAGCTGGAAAGACCACCTGCAGAAGGAGGACATATGTGCCACTTCAGCATTCATATAAAGGGAAAATGAGATGTCATAAGACATGTTCAATTTGAAGAAGTAATTGTTTGAACCTTTCATAAAGAACATGAAACAAGTTTTGGATTACACACAGTCGGAGTTTAGAACATATGACATACGTAAATCAGATGCCAGTTGCAAAACATTGACATTAGCATCTATAGTGTTCAAATCCCCAATACCCTAAACTTTGAAGAACAAAAGTAGCAATTTTTAGTAATCACAGTTGGACAAGTTCCCAACATAATGTAAGTTCTCTTAAATGAACACTGACATCACAGGAGAATACGTACGACGTAACTACAATGAAGTAAATAACAATGCAATTCCAAAGGCAGTAGTTAACAATAAAGCAGCAATGAGGTCAGATTAGGACTTTTACCTCATACATAGGCCTCCCCCCTCAAAGCCTCGATTGCAAGCTTCAATCGGTAGTAGCCAAACTTCGATGGGTCAATGGTATGTAAAGGAATGCCGGCACTAAGGTACTCAATAAATTTGACTGTCATAATGCCACATGAAGTACTGTCCACCCGAGCAGTGGAGAAGTTAGAAGTGCACCTATTGATAACATCCGAGTATAGTGATTTAAAAGAACACAGCTTACCCATCAGTTTGTTGAGGAACATCGGAAATTCTGCAAATTGTGAATGGGTTAAAGTTTGACATGTCAGTCCCCTTTCTCTTCACCGCTTCAACCTCCGATTTCTCATAAAACCTCATTTCATGCAGCACCTTTGCAAGCGTATGGGTAATAGGCTCCATGAATCGGACAAGCATACTGTTGGAGGTAAAATCAGAATACGAGTCATAGACAGTGACAGTATGTCGCACAAAGTCGACTTCTACTGCCACCCAATGGGATTGTCGAACATTATACGGGAGATAGACCTTGCGCACTTTCGTCCATGCTTGCGCATACCCATGTTGCCATGACCCATTGACAAAGTGGTGTACATTTTTGAGGTAGTTAGGGGGAGGGTGAATGGTGCTTGCAGCAGATTGTTTCCTCGTGACTCGTTTCCCACTTGGCATTGCAAACGGCTGTAAAAATTGCTGCAACCAAGTGTGACATACACGTTACATAAACCCAAACCAAAGCACCAAAAGGAGAGACCAACATGACTCCTACCAATGCAAGAACTGCAGTGACACAAAATATGGATACAAAATTACCTGCAGACAAAACTCGGTGGTTGTCCACTCCCTTCCAAATAGTTGCGGATGAGAGAGTTGTCTTTTGCGTATTAGAAACATGGCCATGTCAAGGTGCTGCTATTTCAGAACACAACAACCGCGTGAATATCACAAATTTGACACACATAGTCAATGTCATCAAATAAGAGATTGATCGAAATAAAGCCGGGTTCAAATTGTTACCCTCGAGCTCATCCATGCAGTTTCATCTAACAGTTTGTAAAAAAAAATCTGCCCCAACTTCAAATGGTTCGAGCTCCAGCTCCGCACTACAAAAACAACACTTGCAAAGGTAAATTAAAATATAATACACAAGTGGAACACCTTGTATAATATGACAATGACACACACATGTATAGTATAGCTGTGTATAAATTGTTTGCATACATCAAAAAACAAGTAAAATGGTTTTGCCAAGATACAAATCCTAACCTGATGTCAGTTTTCCAAGCCCTGCAAAGTTGTATGATAGCCTTCACATCGTCCATGGCCACGGGTTTTGTTGGATCAAAACGGGGCTGAGGTGTCTGTGCATGCAAATCAGTAACCTTCCTCTTTTTCCTGGAGGGATCGGTGAATGGACTCAACAATGGTGTCGCAGCCCGCTTAAGTCTGCACCCTTTGCCTTCACCATCTGGTTTCCGAACCGTGGCAGTAGCCTCGTTGTCCCCTTCATCCCCTTCATCACCAACCACAGTTATGTTACATTTCATGGGAGGCCTGACCTTGCATCCCACCCCCTCAATTTCTGTCTTCTTCCAATCCTGTAACAAATGTAACATTGTTTTACAAATAACTCTATACCCATTCCCATCTTCCGGAGTAGGAAGGAGGGCATCTTCAACACTAGGAAGCTTCACATCTTCAGCGGTAGGAACCTTGTGAGGTTGTTGGTCCACTTGCCTCTCAGGAACTGAAGTTTCAATTTCAGTGTCTATGACTTCCATGGCTGGGAAGGGTTCCACTCTATCAACAGGGACTTCTGGTTCCCTTGGAGCCCCTTGTTGATCTGAGGCTGGAAAGTGTTCCACTCCATCACCACAGACTGGTGCTTCCATTTCACCCCGTTCTGTATGCATGCCTGGGAAGGGTTCTACTCCATCAGCTGGAACTTGAGTGTCCATTTTAGGTGCTGCTGTAGTCGGACTAGTAGGTTCATTTACGGGTGACAAATCATTCTGCCCTCCGTCATTCATCTGGGCAGTACAGACTTCCTCATGGGCTTCTCCACCATAATTTTTTTTTAACTCCTCCGTCTCCAACTTCAAATAATGTTCGACTTCAGCAATTTTTAGGGTCAAATCCCGAATAGCCTTTTTATTTCTGTCACACTCGTTCTCATGCTTCAAACAGTTCTTCTGTACAATAGCTTCCAAGTCACGAACTCTGTTCCTAAGCCCCCGATTTGAACTACGTAGCTTAGCCAACTCATCCTTAGTGCTGCGTAATTGATGCTTCAAACTGCGAACGTCATTAACAGACCTTTTGGCCTGCATACAGTTATAATGCAACAGTTACAAAGCTTACAAAAAACCACGAAACTATTTCCACTTCATTCCTATCGTATTCGCTATATTTTCACAACATTGGAAAAAGATCATGCTCACCTTAGAAGAGGAGGGAAGGGTGGCTGTTTCCTCAACATCCGCGTCTTTTTCTTCACTAGAAGTGCCGGTTTTTTCTTCGGCCTCATCCCCAAATAATTCAACCATTGGTTCTTCGTTGTCATCATCACCCCAACTCCAGTAAGGTTGTTGCTTCTCAATATCTGTTGGCCGGAGAAGTTGCACATCAACCTCCAATTGAAACACAAAAAAAAAAAAAAATCAGTTAACTTTGTACTTTTTCCTAATCATAACATCACTGATACAAACAGATCTAACCTCAAAGTTTTCAAAAACCTGACTCATAACCTCCCGAAAACGGGCCACCGTGTTGCTCCTCCAATGTAATATTCGAGGGATGTGCCTATTGTCTTCATGGACCGTGAAATGCAATGCTTCCAAAGCTGGGAACACTTCAAAGGCCCAAATCTGTTCACAACATTGAAACATCAATATATGTAAATGTATTTGCATCAAATAGTTAATTGCTGGATATGTGTTCACCTGAAGAGCGAAGCCAAACCCCCTTATGATGTACTCTCTTGGTCTACCACTTCGCATTCTTGTCTGCGTTCTCTTTCCACGTTGTTTGGGCATTTTTCTTTTTTGGGGCACTTTGACTCGTTGGTATTCAGCAAAACGGCCCTCAACAGTGAAGCATTTGTCATTGCATATGACACTGCGCCCCATGGATACTTGTCAAACTCCTCTAGGTCTTCAGCCAACTTCAAATAGCGCATGTCAATAAGCACATGCTTTTCAGTACCCAATAGAACAAAATTGGCAAAATAGACCATTCCAAGCTTTAACGCATCCTCATCATCTGTGCACTCGATGAAGGCGTGTGTAGGTCCAAAAGGGTGGCAGGTTTATTGGTGCTGAAGTATTTTCGCTTCAACGAGCAATTTTCATTTGTCGCCTTCGGAATGAAAGGGAGCTTTCCGAACCTTAGCCCCGTGATGAGGCAAAATTGTTGGGCTGTGAATTGTATCAACTTGTTACCCACAATGAATTTTATCCCGTTCACCTGTGTAACTGTCTTAGGATCAGCCTTCCTCATCAACAGGCCGTGGACAATTTGTGAATTCCACTTCAGGTCCTCTATCAGTAATAGATGACCAAAACAACTTCCCTCGAACCTCTGTAACTGCTGCGTATTGAACTTCGCCTTTATTGTTGTAATGGCGGTCCTTGTGTGTGAAAGGGCATATGGCTTTCCTTCGTACTTCTCATCCTCAGGAATCATAAGCTTTGCTTTACAAGCCATTCACAAGTTCCCTGCACAACAACATCATACATATGGATCATTGGTTACCCATATTTCATACGTACATTACTCAAACTAATACTTTCAACCCATTTTGATATATGTATATACATTTGATAAAACCATAAATGTTTTTAAGCCTCTTTTCTACTCTCCAACTCTCTCCACACTCTCCTCTTATCTACATTCCCTTCTGCCAAATGTACATCCCATTCCATCAAAAAACCAAATACCACCCAAGTCTGAAAACAATTTCATCAACCACGGATCCACTTCATACAGGGTTTGGGCGAAATGGCTACAAGAATTACTCCAAATGCATCAATGCCTACTAAAATCTACTCATATGCAATACAGTACCACACATGGAACATCAGTATTCACAGTTATGGACTCTGTGTGCAAACTAGACACGTCAAAATGTTACTGCAACTGCAACTGCTAAACCTAGATGGATGAACATGCAATTTCTAAACAGATACTGAAGCCCCATAAAATACCATTTTTAGACATATATCACAAGCTGCAAGCAAGGAATAACAACACAATTTAGCACGTTTTATACCACAGGGAACAGAAAATTTCCACGGCAACTAACTTTAGTATTTCAAAATCACATAATTAAACATTAACACTGGAAGGGTGCAAAATATGCTACTACGTGCTGAAACACCAATGATACCAACAAATTTACTTGTGCATTATTACTCAACACCTAATTCAGGGCCTACTGAGGTAATGGTGTGTTATAATGGAATAGCCCTTGGCACCAGAATAATTTCCCACACTAAATATGACTCATAAAATGGAAGTGAAAACAAGCATTGCCATAGAACCAATCCTATATGACAAATAGCAATTTGAGGCACTGCATCGTCCATAGAGCAAAATCAATACACCAATACAAGTTTCATCCCAGCATGATCTACTTCACAGTTAAATTACATTATTATTGCAATATCTCTAATTACTAAACTTCACAAATTCAGTCACAGGTTAGTGAAATTATCCTTCTCAAATGATAACCATACAAAAACACAAACTAGTCAATAACAAATACAAAACCCACCTTAGAATAACTCCTTCTCTGCACAGAACCGAATTCGAAATCCCAGCCACACCTACAGCAAATCGCGACTTTTGTCCTAACCGAGTCTCGGATTGAGAAGGAGGAGGACGTTCGTGAACAAAGTCCTAACCGAAACCAAAATTTAGGGTTTTTTTAGGCCCTCAAGGAGCAGAGAAGAAGAGAACGACGTCGATTCAAGACTCGAACTTAGAGGGAACTCAGACATCGTTTAAGGGAGACATCATTTCACGATTAAACCCTCTCTTTCACCGTCAAGAGCCCCCTCACCAAACCCTAAAATTCACTGCAAAGAGAGAACGACAGAGTGCTGCTTAGGTTTTCGTGACAGAGGGAGAAATAGAGTGGTGGTGGTCGATGGACACAGAAACCGCCGAGAGAGGAAGAGAACCGTGACTGAAAGCTGAGAAAGGGAGACAAGCCTGCGTTAGGTCGCCAATCAAAGGCCAATAACGGGTTGATACATGTGCTTTTATATGGAGGGCAGTTTGGTCATTTCACGTTCACAAGTGATTATTTGAGAACACAATTTGTAAGCTGATTATTTCAGAATACCACTTGTGAAAAGTGATTATCTCAGCTTATTTCCCTAAAAATTAACCCCAATGAAGGAAGTGACTAGGTCCAAAAGGCCAGAACAAGGCCAAAAAAGCCTTTTGTTCGCGCCTAAAGAGACTCTCAGGATGAAAAGGTCGACCATGCCCATTTTACTTATGCGATCATACTTGAAGGGACAAAGTGTGGATCACATCGCCTCCAGCGCCCAGTGCACTTTTTGCCAAGAAGCCCAAGCGCTGCTCGCCTAAAAGGACCAATCAGTCTCTGAATACTCCACTGTCGCTTTATTCCCACAAAAAGAGAGACACATGTCAATTCGCAAGTGAACAACCACCCAAAAGGTGCCACGTCACTAACGAACCTTCCATCCAACATTGAAATAACACAAGAAGAGAAGCCCTCTTCTCAAGTATAAAAGAGACATACTTTTCCATCTAAAAAGGTAATCTAAATTTTCTCCATTCTAAGTACAATACTTTTCTTACCTCCCTTGAGGGAAACGCAGACTTAGGCATCAAAAGTTGTTGATGACTCTTCCACTACCACTTTTGAGTGACCATTCCTTCTTTTCTTGTAGGAATTGGTGGCTGGAATCCTACCCTTACTTGGCCACTCCAAGTAAGATCAAACACACACTTTCAAACACCCAAGTAAGCTCAAAAACGCTCTCAAGGGATCACACATCAACAAATACTAAAACACGTTTTTGTTTTGGGTAATCTCTAAACTTTACTTCTTCTTTTTTTATAAGTTAACCCATTCTAAAAATGTATTGTAAGTGCGCACCCAATAAAATTTCAAAACTATCCTTACTAGAAATAAATCTAATTAAGTTAGAAAATTTTGTAAGTGAACCCAACTCACCCATGCCCACACTGAGCCACTGACGGATCCGAAATTTTTTTAGTGAAGATGCAATTTTAAAAGGCTAAAAACTCTTTGTGGATTGAACATCTAAGGCTTTTTACCTATATTGACTTTAGTTCACTTCATTTATTCATATCATACATGAAAAATTATTTTATGTAAAAATATTGACTAAGTATGAAAAATAGTTTTTCGAAATAATCATTTTCTCAAAATTTTGGCAGCTTTTATTCCTTACACATCAAATAAAAAAACTTGATTTTATGGGATTTTATTATAAAGTATATATTGACTTGATGAACCATCATTTTTAGCCTAAATCGTATTTTACACTAAAATCGATTTTTTATATTTTAATTTGGTGGGAATTTAATTTTTTTAGTTTTTTTATTTGAATCTAAATGGGAAGTACTTCCTTATTTACATTGTAAACTTAATAAATCCGCTTCTGCACTGAGCCCTACAACTGAGACTTCTTGTCCACCAAATTCAAGTACCCTCCACTGCTAACCACCAATCCAAAACTCTGAGATTATTGCAAGTTATATGTAGGATTTTTGGAGGGAGAGAGATGAGTGATGAGTGTGATGAGTCTATGCAAGAGCATGAACAAGTTCACTTATAAAGCCATGTGTGTTTTCATATGTTTTTTTTAAAATAATTTGTTAATTTGTTTTTATCTTTGAAGGAAAAAGAGAACTCAGCAAGCACAAATGTCCAAACTTAGACAGATATTTCCAGAAGACAAATAAAACTGATAAGAAACCAACTTATTCGCTCTGTTCGTTTTGAAACGACGGTAAAACCATGAGTTTGTTCGGTGCTTCTTCTCCTCCATGGGTTCTAAGGACCTCTCTTCTCACAACACCCTCTTCTTCTTCATCTTCTTCTTCAAAATTCTCAAAATACCAATCATGCCCTTCTCCTCGCCTTTTATGCCGCGCCCAAGCCAACGTAGGCAGTGACTTCAAATTCGTTCTTCACGATGCTCTCGATTCCTCTGGAACCCCCACCTCCCTCGCCAGGGTAATTCTTCTGTTTTTTTAATTGAAAATAGAATACACTTAATTTTCCTTATAAATATAAATTGGGTATGTATTTATTTATTTATTTATTTTTAGGGATGAAATGAATGCATTGGCCATTTGGATCAGCTTGATGCAGTCCCTTTTATCATTCTTACTTTATTCCTAAAGAGAGGAATTTCACATACTCCAAAAGTTGCTTTAGGTTTTTTCTGTAGATGAAAATGAAGGAAAATAATGAAGCCATGTAAAAATAATATGTTGTTGCTGATGTGAGAAGCCTACTTCTTTTATAGTTTTTCCTTATAAATTACATTTATTTAAACATTTTATAATGACAACTGTTAATTTTATAATGTTGTTCATTAACTGGTTTAGCTCTTATCAATTACATGATGCTGATTTTTTTTTTTTTTTGGGGGGAGAAATTTTGGACTTTGTTACAATACAATGTCTTGATTATGCAATCGGGTTGACTTATTTTGGATTTGGATTAACATGTAATTGATAAACAACCAGGAGGCTAGGGAGGGGTTCTGCTCACAAATTCGCCATCTATCTGGTATAGAGAGGCAAACCAGCATTAGCATCAATAGATGTGTTGATCTGGGGAAAACAGCTCTTTACATTGCAGCAGAGGATGACTCCCTTGTGTCACATTCGTCAGTTCCGCTTCCAGTGGATGCTTTTATCAGTAGATTTGGTGATCTTTCCATGGACTATTGTTCTCACTACAACTCTTCATTCAGATCCTCTCCTGAGAGATTGTTGGAGAGTTTGGAAAATTATTTGTACGTAAACAAGGTATGTTTTGCTGAAAGTTGGATTAGAGTTCTTTTTGAGTTGATTCAAAGCTGAACCAAAAAGCTACCAAGTCATTTTACTTTCAACTAAATTTAAGCTTTTAGGGAGCCTTGGTGTTGCAAAACTGCCAAACTTTAGTGTTGAAGTAATTTGGCATGGAGAAACTAAGATAAAGTTCACTTTGGGAACAATTGTTTTGTCACAGAAAAGTTCGACGCGGCATTTAAAAAAAATTTAAATCAGAACCTATGTACCTCATTGGCATTTCCCCTTGCTTTTGCAAAATTCTTTGGTTTTGGTGACCTTTTTTCTTTTCTTTCAGGCTTTCCGAAGAACCAATGCAAGGCATCACTCCGAACCACGAGCTCTTTATCTCCACTCGGTGTGGAAGTCTGCCTTACATCTTTGTTATTTCAAGCTTGTTTCTGAGAAAACACTACAATATCAGCATTGTTTTAGGAGTTTGATGTTGAAATTGCAAACAGGTTTTGACACATCGTTCAGGATCACCAGCAATGCTTTCACTAATATACTCAGAAATTTTGAAAATGCTTCGCCTATGGGGATTTTTGGATTTTGATGTGGAGATATTCTTTCCTCACGATCGTCATAGTCTTCCCAGAGGTTATCATAAACAGAAAAGCAAGGAATCTGATAATGCACACATATTGACATCACAAGGCCTTTTGGTGGAGGTACTTATCTTATCATGCCAACATCTTTTTTTTTTTTTTTTTTTTTTCCTTTTCTTAATTTGTATTATTGTATGTCACTGTGTTGGGCATGCTCAAACTCCTGTTCTCTAAAGAGTGTCATATTGGATGTGGTATTGCCTGTTGTTAATTGAATAATCTTGTAATTTAGGTATTTATTTGCTTCTTATTTCTAGAGTGAGCAACTTTTCCCTTGAGGCTTCCTCCTAGTGTATCTGTGGTCATGGAAATGTATTCTATGGTACATTCAAGATCAAATTGTTTCCATGTGCTTTAGAATATTTACAGGTCGTGCTACTTTGACTGTAACACATATATTTACTTAGAGTGTAATGAGCCTGCCTATAAGTTGGTGCCATATGAAAAGCACCCCTCTTTCTCATCATGATATACAATTCAACAAGAAGTACAAAAATTGTGCTCACCAACCTTGATCCAGCTGCTGAAAATTGTTGAAAAGTCTCTGTTAGGATTTAGATATCAACCGTTATATTTCAACTGAACAGTTGTAAGTATGGGTTTTGTTTTCACAAAAAGTAGGAGATAAATTTATATATATGCTTCTGTGTATGACTGAGCCTTTAATCCTAGCTTAATGTGGTCTCATAGTTTACTGTATGTGCAGATTTTAAGAAATTTGAAGGATGCATTCTGGCCATTTCAGCATGATCAACCAGGGAATTTATTCTTGAGGGCAGCACGTGCTGCTAACTTCATTGATAGATCAAACATTAATGAAGACAGGTATTTCAGTCTGAAATGAATGTAATATCCACTTAAACTAATCTAAGATGTTAAAATAGTTGACTTCCATAGAGCATTTCCTTGTACGTATTATATAAGTCCATATACATGAGATACTTTGTCTTTTCTAGTGGTTTTCAGCTGGCATCTGCTAAGGCTGCTCAACATAGACTAGATCGTGGTGTTTGGACTAGTGTACATTTTGGGGATATGAGGCGTGCCTTATCTGGTACGTATTCATTGCAGCTCATTTAATCCCAGTGTCAAGAAGGCAATGTCATATTGAATAGATTACTTTTCTTGATGCTGTTGAACTGGTGGTAGCATAAGTTGAGATTGCAACAGGAATATCTTAGGGTTTGCACTATCTAAACTGTGCTTCAATAAGTTCAGGGTCTGTTCCAATCTAGCATTTTAACTATTATCCTTAGTATCTGGCCAAAAACCCTAACAATATTCTCATAAGATGATAGACACTTGATAACAGTACGCCCAGTCCACATCTATGCCCCAGAGACAATATGCAATTTGAGCTTCACCGGTAGTACTGTATTTAGGATTTTGAGAGAACCTTGAGTCCAAATTTACAGAATGGAGAGAAAATCGTTTGGAATAAATTTACATAGTAACAAGAAAGAGGTCTCTAGTTTCTTTTGAGATTTTGTCGTATGTGTAAATGAAGCGTAGTTATTCAAAACAGAGATAAAAGCAAAAATTTAGTAAGTATTTTGGCAAATATTAAACCCTAAACCCTGAGTATTCCCAAGTGTCATGATTAATTTTGGTTTCTTAAGCTAGATATAGTTTTTTGAATTAATGTTTTTTCTCTTGTACTTCTGGTGGATTACTTGTCCACTTTACCGTACAGTTATTCTTATGAAATAAAATTTCATCTGTTTGTTCAAAAAATGTATTCCCAAGTGCTGGCCCTTCACCCCTCTTTGATTCCATAAGTTGAGTACCCGCTTGATGGGGATACTTTCTGGCAAATGTTATCCCATGCAAACACCAGGCCAAAATAGAATTATCTCACTTCTTTTTTTGTGCCTAAATATGACCTCGTGCCTCAAGATCTGAGCCCTAACAGAAACGAAATCCTTGTACTTTCTCCTTCATTCAATCAAAACTGAAATTTACATTGGAATGCCCCCATATTAACTGAACATTGTTCCTATTGTTACAGCATGTGAACGTCTTATTCTCCTGGAAGCTGATCCAAAGGAATTAAGAGACTACAGCATTCTTCTGTACCATTGTGGATTTTATGAACAATCACTTGAATATTTAAAGCTGTATCAGGACACAAAGGTAAGTTTCCTATGTATGTGTGATAACATGCGACTTCGATAAGCAAATTAATAAAATATCTTTTTTTGGATATGGCAGAGTCGCCCACTACGGAGGCAACCATCCGATTCATTAGCCATTCTTGAGGATGATGCTGTGGAGAAATTGATGATACGCCTTAACCTAATTTTGATGGAGGATGGTTGGAGCAGGCCGTCATATGTTAGAAATTTTCTTGGTAATAACTCTGAACCATGGTAGTGCTTCATGTACATTATTGCCGATAGCAGCACAAATCCCAATCAGGAGGAGGTTCATGTAAAGTGGGAATAGAGGCACTTAATTGAACTTCATCCCAGAAAAGTTTTGTCAGGTGACATGTCTTATCTTGTGTAAATTGATGTATATAACATGTTATTTTTATTCTCAGTAACAAAATGTTACTTTAGTTGTGATGAGTAATAGTAGATTATGTGGAATCTTAAAAACAGAAGACTGATCTCTTGTCAAATATGTTGTGAACTTGTGAGATCTTTGTTTACAGAGGACTGTCCATTTAGACATAATCCTGTTCACATAACTAATGGTTCTGATTCAGTCTAGCAATATCACCTACTGTTATATTTTCAACAAGGAGAAAAACATAGCTATAGAGATAGCGTGGGTGCATGAACCCGTGATAGCTGAGTTTTTCTTTGAGCATGTATGACTCTGGGTTGGCACGAAACGAAATTAGTGATGGTAACATGATTTCCACGGGGGATCCATGGCACCAAATTTTTTAAATTGAAGTACAATGAATGTGTAAGATTAAACAAAATTGTATTCTTAGAATTTCAGACACTCGATGGAACTTGAACATTTATTCAATCGTGGGTTTGAGATTTCAAGTGACTTCCTAAAATGAAAAAACGTAGGTTCTGCAATGTCCTGCATATTATGTGATTACAATTGCAGGACAACTGTCAACAGTTTGGAAATGAGAAATAAAAAAGAGAAAAACCTTCATTACTTTTTGAAATTTCTACTCTCAAACAAAGCAAGCAAAACAGACCTATCCTCAACTGCATATTGACCAAAACATGATGTAATCCTATCCCTCACTGAATGAAATTGAGCTTATATAACCTTCACAGGCTTTGGGAGTTCTTGATCTGAATCTTTAACAGTTTTAGTTTCCAACTTCTTCGAAATTAATACTTCCCCCACCAGAAAAATAAAAAAAGAGAACAGAAAAATGGTTGGATCTGTCCGCTTTAATTGAGGCTCTGTGCGACAAGCTTGCTTCTGGTGAGTTGATGGACTTGTCCCGAGGAAGAAAACTTGATAATTCACTCATGGAGAAGCTGAAGATGAGTTGCTGACCCTTCATGCTCTGCTCGACGATGCGGAGCAGCAGATTGTGAACCCTGCAGTTGGAATGTGGCTTGACGAGCTCAAACATGCAATCTTCGATGCAGATGACCTACTGGACGAGATAGATACTAGAGCTCTGCAACATCAAACCAAGAAAACCTAGGTGTGGAAATTCATTTCTACTTCTGTCAATCCTTTGTATCAAGGCATGAACATGAATGGTAGGATCGAAGAGTTACTCAAAAGACTAGAACACCTTGCAAAATAGAAGGATATCCTTGGCCTTAGAGAAGGTGTTGGGTTTGCAATGTTTCACACAGAACTCTCACAACACCCTGCGTTAAGCACGAATGTTGTACTTATGGTAGGGTTGGAGATAAAGAAAAGTTAGAAACACTCTTTGTTATCTGATGATCTAATTAGGAGCAACAATATATCTGTAACTAATCACCATAGTTGGGATGGGCTGGTTGGTAAGACAACGCTTGCTCAACTCCTTTACGATGATGACGAAGTGAAAGAGTATTTTGATATTGAAGCTTGGGCTTGTGTTTCTGAAGATTTTGATGCTATTAGGGTAATCAAAACCCTTCTTGAGTCAGTCACTTCAAAATCTTGTGGTATTTCAGATATGAACTTGCTTCAAGTTGAGCTCAGGTAACAAGTGCGGGGAAAGAAATTTTTATTCGTGTTGGATGATCTCTGGAATGACAACTATGATGATTGGGATCTTCTACGGGCTCCTTTCACTTATGGAGAAAGGGGAAGTAAGGTAATTGCGACAACAAGGAACACAAGTGTTGCATCTATCATGCACACTGTTCCTATTCACTACTTAGAACATTTGTCGGATGAAGATTGCCGGTTATTACTTGAAAGACATGCATTTAGAAATGAAAACCCCAATGCACATCTAGACTTGGAAGAAATTGGTAAGAAAATTTCACAAAAGTGCAACGGTTTGCCTTTAGCTGCAAAACCACTTGGGGGTCTCTTTTGAGTTGCAACCTAGATTATAAGGAATGGAGTGGCATCTTGAATAGCAATCTTTGGGAGTTAGTGCATGATAAAAGTATTCTTCCGTGTGGACTCTCTACAATCTACAAATAAGAAAACTGATTAATTTGCGCCATCTTGATATTAGTGGAACTAACTTAAAAGACATGCCTGTGAAAATTGGTAGACTAAAAAGGTTGAGAACATTGACTACTTTTGTTGTGGGCAAATCTACTGGGTCAAGCATCAGAGAATTGACGGAGTTGACAAATCTTCAAGGAAAACTTTGTATTTTGAATCTGCAAAATGTATTCGATGCAATGGTTGCCTTTCGGGCCAACTTGAAAGAAAGGAAAGATCTTAAGGAGTTAGAGTTGGAATGGGGTGATAAGGATGCCCATGATTCCACAAAAGAGAGAGATGTACTTGACATGCTACAACCTCCATAAACTTGGAGAAACTGACCTTGAAATTCTATGGTGGAATCACCTTCCCAAAATGGTTTGGAGACTCTGCCTTGCCTTCTCTAACATACAGTTTATATGTCTCAGTGGTTGTAGTTATCCTTCGTCCTTGCCACCACTTGGACAACTGCCCGTTCTGCAAGAGCTAACTATAAAAAGTATGAAATCTGTCACGACTGTTGGTGTTGAGTTCTATAGTTGCTGTTTATACAGGAAATAAACGGCCTATGACCACCGAACACGTGGACAGGATCGATATTTATCACAGAAACCCTTCGGCATGTTGCCTACCGAAGCCGTCCATTTTGGCCCTTTTACTACCGGACACGTGTCATGCCCACAATCCGCCTCTACAGTCCCACATCGGAAATATGAGCATAGTGCACGCCTCCTAAGGCCTATATAAGAAGACCCATATCCTCAAAAGAAAAAAACCAACGGTACGCTACCGCTTGAATCTGTCATCTAATATTACTAAAACCGTACTTACTAAAGCATCGAAGAGCCTTCGGCCGGTACCACACCGGTACCCCAAGGTCTTACCGAACGTGTCCTTCTTGCAGGTACTTACCACTAAGTTGGACGAAACACGTGCCGAACCACTTTTTCGCATCAACAGTTGCAATGGATCTTCTGTATTTCGACCATTTCAATCATTGAAGAAGCTTAAGTTTGATGAGATGCTAGAGTGGGAGGAATGGCTACCAAGTCCAGGTGGAGGTAACAGTCTAGACTTTGCTCGTCTTGAGAAGTTGATTTTAAGAAAGTGTTCAAAGTTGAGAGGAAACTTGCATAATCACCTTCGTTCCATGAAGAAACTTTCATGTCCAGTTGTGAGGTTTTGCACGAAGGGGTGACCCCTACTATTTGTTCCTTGAAGAAACTTTCATGCTCAAGTTGGACTTAATGATTTTCATACATAGACAAGTTCGACCTAACTCGTTTATTAAGTGGGCCGACTCTAGATGGGTTGGGTCAGCTCAACAGAGTCTGTTTGACACTTTTAAGTTTAATTTAGAACTGTGTATTTGGACATGATTCACATAACTAATTTTTCTAATTCAGTCTAACAATTGCACCTGATAAGAACATCATTTTCATGGGCATGACACTAGGGGTGGGCACGGTCCGATTCGATTTCCACCTCAAATCAAAATTGAAATTGGGATTATTTAACCGGTTTAGTTCGGTCTAGTTTTAGCAAAAAAAAAATTATGAAACCAGCTAGTTCAGTTTGAACCAATTCCGTTTTGGTTTCTGATTTTTTCGGTTTTGGACTGGATTATTATTATTTTTATACAAATTACAACTAAAATTTAATTTTTTGGGCTTGAAAATTTACAAATGATCCAATTTCATGCAAAAGAGAGATATTTGGCCTAGAAAAGAGAGATGTTTTGAAATTGGGCTTGGCGAAATATTAATTATGAGATTAAAAATGTAGCATTGGATTTGCAATCTCAGACACTGCCTCCAAGGTACCTCCAGATTTGCAACGCCGCCACTATCTCCGCCTCTCTCTCTCTCCATCCCCTTCACTTCATCCTTTTTATGTTTTTGGCATATAAATTAGGTCCCTTTTTCGCCTTCAATTGTTCTTCTCCTTATTTTGTACAATCTATGAGTAGTTTGTTGAAATTAATTTTACGAAGCTACAACCATTTAGGTTTGATTGAACTTAATAAGATCATTTACCTTTTTGTTTTTGTTTTTTTTTTGTTTTTTGTTTTATAAAGATCAATCCATCAATCAATTCTAATTTCGTCTTAATTTTTTCATTTAATTAGGACTTGGGAGTATTTTGTGAGATGCGATATGACAAAGGAAAGCACTTGAGATGACATTACTAGTAAATAGATATGAGAAGAAATGGGCTTTTCATAGTTTGATGTGGAATAGAAGTGGAAGATTACGCGTGAAGGGTAAGCTTTGTTGCAGCTTACGATCCTAAAGGACCCTGGAATTACGATCCTAGTTTATTAGCATTTTGGATGGTGGCTGTAAACCAATATTAGCATAAAATATAATTAAATTGTTGCAGAGGCAACAAATTTGGTGCTAGATGACAAGAAGAGGGTTGGCCCAAGGTTTCTGGATTCCCTGTTTCATACCCTAGCCAAGATTTAATCTTGCCTAAACTATAACCTAAAGAGGATAAGCCTGCTAAATTTTGCTCCAAGTTTCGGAGTTTAATTCGATTCTAATTAGCGAGGCTTTTGTAAAATTTGTCATACGTACCTACATGGTTCTATATTGTATTTACATAATTAGTCATTTTTTGACCATGTAATTCAACTATAATAACTTATTTGTTAGTTTACATTCAGGTGAGGTCTTGGGCACAAACAGACAAGACGACCGCCTAAGGTTCTTAAATTGAGAGGATCCCCAATTTATATAATAATCTATATATACATATCTATATTATTTTTAAAAATTATAATATATGAATATTAGGTTAGGTCCAAACCAATTATTATAAATATATAATATATAAAAACTTACCTAGTCAATCAATTCAAAATTAAAAAGAGGAAACTCAATAAAGGCTTACTCATTGTAGAAACAAAATACTTGCCCAATAACTCAATTCAAAATTAAAAGAGGAAACTCAATAAAGACCCCATTGTTTTTTAAACTTACAGCTTAAATCAATTAACCTAGTTAAATTAATTAGGATATTTGATTATTTAAAGTTAATTGATACTTTTGATTTGAAAATGCAAGACGAGTGATGATTTGATGTGTTCTTAAATTTGTTATGTAAATTATATATTGATTGTTTCTTTTACGTTACAATTGTGAATTTTAGTTCATATAATATATTTTTTAACTTACTGAAGAAAAAAAAAAAATCACATAAATATACATATAGAGTAGAAGGCCCCATTTAGGATGTTCATCTAGAGCCTCCAAAACGTAGGACCGCCTCTGCTTACATTGATGCATGGAGCAATAATGTTAGCTTAGAAGTCCTTGGAGGGAGCTCTGCCTGTCCGGCAGGAGTATGATTCTCCTTTCATGGAAGCTGTAACTCCTGGATGATGTATTTTTTTTTCTCATACTTCTGTGGTTAGAACTTAGAACATGGGTGGTTTGGTTTTTCATCTTCTTTCAATACCATTGCCATCTTCAAGTGGGTGCAGATATCTTTCTCTACAATCACAGCAGTTGAAAAGTGAATCGGTGATTGGTTGCTGCGTTAAGATTTCGATGTAGGATATTTTTCTGCTTTGAACACTGCATATTAGCTATAACTTAGCTCTCTTTCTCTTTCTTTGTTCATCATCCTGATCTCTAACAGATGACTGCCTCGACTGGGCTGCTGTTTGGGAGTTAGGAAGTTTGGGGAATTGGGCTTCTGTCTGGGGAGTTTAGGAAAATTATTGGGGTTTGGAGTTGGGCTACCCAAATAGTTGGAAGGAGAGTTGGGCCTTAAGGATTGGCTAATTGGGAAAAAAAAAAAAAATGTATATACCTATCTAATATGGTTCGGTTTTAATCGGTTTTTCGTGACATAAACAGAATCAGAGTCGGACCAAACCGGCCCGCTTTGGTTTTGAATCCAGATTGACTTTTTTGGTCAATACAGTATTTTTCAGCTTGTTTTGTTTTGGCTCACTAATTTCGCCGTTCAAATGTCCACCCCTAGAATTTTAGGTGAAATTGGGATTCATGAACTCTGATTTGGTTGGAACCAAAATGTAAGAACCCAACCTACATATTTCTCAAATTTTGAACATATTTATTAAGAAAATGTTGAATACGCGATTCAAGTGATTTTTCGAAATCTAAATTTGGACAAAACAAAATTCAAAATCTGAAATTTTTTCCTCTTTTACTTTTCTTTTCACTAAACAAATAAAACTTCATAATTGAAGATAGTCACTGGGTAGATAAGAAGAAGCACACAACAAAACAAATTCATTGCGCAATAATTACCATATTTTACTAAATATTAAAACAAACAATCACTCTCATAATGCACCAAGCCACTAAAAAAGAATTATTTTAATTTTAAAAAAAGTAAAAAAAAAAAAAAAAAAAACATTATCAAGCTAGCCAAGGGTCAAGGAAGGCAATCACATATCTGCCTAGGCCCTAGGCTTTAGGCTGTACCTACAACCCTATAGCCCTTCACAAAGCAAAGCATCCTGTAGACTTTAAGGCTCTACACTTGACCTATTAATAGACTAGGTTGGTCCACACCCCTATAGGCCTAGACTCTACCTAACACACTCAGGCCTTCTCTGCTATCAAAAATAATAATTAAATAGCGAGGCTGCGCATAATGCGCACTATATCAGACGCAGGCAGCCCCCACCAAAATGCGCTGTGGCCATCTTAAAAGCTAAACAGAGCATTTGCAGAAAAATGGATTGGAAAGTCATTAGTTAGACTTCTAGTACCTTCCTACTGTAGCACCAGAGAAGAACTACTTTTTATTTATTATTTTTCTGAAAATTTTGAGAAGTTTTTTATTTTTTTTATTTTTTTAAAGATCCAAGTTCAGACTGTCATTATTAAGGGGTCTGATAAGATCAATGGGATAACTAACCATACTAAATCATTTGATTACTATCAATTTCGTACGCGCTTCTGTACTTATAAGAAGCTTTTTTTAAAAAAATTTAAATTTATTTTATAATTAAAAAAGAGAATGAGTAGTTGTGTTTCATAAAATAAACTATATTATCTGATTTTTTTTTAATTTTAATTTATTTAATATAAAAAAGTATGAATTTACTATATTATCCTCATTTAATTAATAATTTCAATTCTTATATATATATATATATATAGATTTGGAGAAAGTCATATTTTGTGGCAATCAACAATACAATTTGTTATAACTTATACTTATGATGGAATGAGGAAATCATGAATTGACGAAGTTGGGAATTAAGGAAAACAAATGAGTTTGGATCATAAGAGAAGGTCGGAAACTAAAATCTAAAATACCCATGTATTAGTAAGCACAAACGAAAATAAGGAATTATAATCCTTCAAATACCCGATTTTAATAAGTAAACATGTCATAACACTAAATCACTAAAAACAACAACAAAAAAGAAGTGAGGGAGGTAAGAATAAAGCTTACTGTTGTAGTGCCTTTTTCATTTCCCCCTCTAGTTCTAGGAAAATAGCATATAATTGATTCCGGGTTAAAACTGGCTTTGTTTTGTTTACCAAAAATTTCCTCTGTTTTTTTTTTTTCAAGAACTTTTTAAGTGGGAGTTCATAGCCTGTTTGCAGAAGCAGAAATCTTCAAAATTCACTCGGTACATATGACAAGACACCTTCTCTCTCTCTCTCTCTCTCTCTCTCTCTCTCTCCACAAAACTCAGAATACACAAAGAACAAGCAGAGCAATAATTGGCCCAAAACAACAACATATTTCAAGCTAGTCAATCAAACCCTATGAAACCATGTTGGGTCTCAGAGATATCCTCCTCATTGCTCCAACTCCTTCTTCCATGCACCAACAGAACCAACCCATTTCCTCTGACCTTCCCCTGCCTTCATCCACCACCCTTGGTGTTGGCCTTGGCATTTTCCCTCTTCTCACTGCCACCCCATGTGCTCCACATGCACCTACAACGGCTGAGGTTAATTCTGACAATTCACATTTTTGGGGCCTCAGGAGATGCCAAGAATTGAACCTTTCTAAGCAAGACATGCTGAATTTTGGCAACCATGGTGCTCAAAATGAACAGGTTGTGGAATGTGAAGGTCATAATAATAATAATGAAAATGAAGGTGGTGGTGGTGGTGGTGAGAGGTCTAAGATGAAGGCTTGCAAGGACTGTGGAAACAAGGCAAAGAAGGGTTGTGAGTACGGGAGGTGCAGGACTTGTTGCAGAGGACGCGGCTATGACTGCTCTACTCACGTGAAGAGCACCTGGGTCCCCGCGGCGAGGCGGCGAGAGCGGCAGATGGGGGTGACGGTTGCTGTTCCTGGTGTTGGTGGTGGTGGTGGTGGTGGTGAAGGTTTTGAAATAACTTTTTTATCATGAATTTCTTCATGGATTCATATCTACACTTCCTGTGCAGTGTTTTAGGAAGATAATACAATAAATCTTCTTTTAATTTATGAAATTAGTTTATTTATTTTTTTTATATTAGGAAGGAAAGTTTGATTAGAGGGACAATTTCAGAACGTATGCAAAAGTCATCAATATCCTTGACTGCAGGTTCTTCTGGGTCTTCTTCTGTTGCCAAAAGACCAAGAGTTGTGGTGCCATCACAGAATGCAAGTACAGCCTCTAGTCACCAAGCTGCCCTCTTTTTTATTTTTCTTAATTCTATGTTAGAATTGGTTTTGGTTTTGCCGTTACAGTATAGTTGGAGTCACTCAGCAAAGTAATATAGGTTTTAATCATGTTTAATGCAAGAATGATCTTTTATATCATGTAACCAGAGAATGATTGATCTTTCATTGTTGTCAAAGCTTCAAATTTTTGTGTTTCAAACTTGTAAGAATTATAATCTTTGATGAGAATGAGTTAGGTTTCTTGAGTGGTATTCTTACTTGAGTAATTTTTTTTTTTCGAAACGGTTGCTATGTGTAATTGACAGACCTAGTTAACTTGGTTTATTTTAAATTCACAGATGCTAATATCAAACAGTCGTTACCAGATAAAGTTCGTGCACCAGCAGTTTTCAGGTGCCACAGAGTCACTGCCATCAGTAATGGTGCAGCTGAGTTAGCCTATCAAGCGACAGTGAAAATTAGCGGGCATGTATTCCAGGGGCTGCTTTATGATCATGGGGTTGATAAGAACAATGCATTCCCATGTATTTCACCATCACACTTGGAAACTGATACAAACCAAAGGAATGGAGACTCTGCTTCTACTCCACCTCTTCCTCCAGCAACTGCCTGTCTGACTTCCACCAGCTGAGGATTGCTGACAGGTATAGCCAATGTCTCCCAGAGGATTAAATTTTCTTTCTGAGTTTGTGGATAACTGATACTCTGTATATATTTATCAACTTCTTTAAGAGTAGTAGAGTGGACACACTGATTAACATTCCCTCGATATAACAGATTGTTGCGTATATCATCAATGTCAAACCCATTAGAACTGAGAGAAAAAGATTTGGAAATGTCTTCTCTTTGATGATGAAATTCCACATTGTTGTGCAACCCCAGCCCATTAGCAGGTTTACACCCTGTTGCGTGTTGCAAAATGGAAGTGTTATCTTTCTTCCTGAAAACTTGTGGACTATGTCTAGCGGGTCTGCAACTGCATTAGTTAGTAAAGTATCATCACTCATTCTTTAGTCCATCAAGTGCCGTAAGTGAATATAAAATTTACGGTTGTGTCTGATCAAGAAATTGAAGCAGGGAAGAAAATTCATAATCTTCTAGAACTACTCTGAAATCAAACAAAGTATTAGACTGTTTATTAATAAGAAAAGAAAAGGCATGGAATTTGCATTTCTGTTTTCAACTTTAATATTGTTAAATCAAATGTACAATTTTTCCTTTTGTGCATTTTTCATATAATTCTCCACAAGGTTTTCCTAATGAACACAAATATCATCTATGAATTAAGCATGTGAATATATCCTAAATATGATCACTCAGGTAAAATTATGATGTGGGTGGTTTCTTGTTAACATATATATGGCACTGCCTCTGCTCGATAAACTTATGCACCTTTCTTGCTTATTTGTTGGCATTATTTTGTTTGGATAATTGGTTTTACAAACATTGCAGAAACCATTTGTGCTACTCTTTGATGCTTGAAGCACCACCAGCTACATCCTTCGTTCTGCTACGATTTAGTATAAATATAGAAGGCACATATGGTTCAGATTTGCTCAAACACCCGGCAGTCCATTTCTTGGCTGTTAGAACTTTGATAGTGTTGATAGCTTTTATGTAATTACCTAAAAAGAAAGTAGTTTTTAATGTAAATCGCCCACCATTTTGATTTGGCTATCAAACTTGCTAATGTATTTTTAATGTAAATCGCCCACCATTTTGATTTGGCTATCAAACTTGCTAATGTAAGTGTTGGAACAGGATAGGTGTTACCATGTTAGAATGTTGCATTATGCAGCAATCAATATATGGATCTTTTTGTGGCACTTTCAATATGCCCCCTTTTGTAGGCATGTAAATTAATGGTAAGTAGAAATCCAACCCTTGCATCTGTCCCCACATTGAGATGGGTC
>NC_047651.1:3495455-3534090 GCF_902201215.1 Prunus dulcis
CATCCAAAATTTGAATCCAAAAATCTTATCTGGAAATTTTATCCGATTATGAATAGTCTTGACACGTAGAAACCCGAAAATCTTATCTGAAAATATTATTCAAATTAATTATTTTCATTAAAACATAAGGGGGAAAAAACAAAAAAATGAATAGTAATTGCCCTTAGCCATAACAATGGGTGGAAACACAAAATACTATTTGTAAGGGCAACTACTATTCACATGAATAGTAGCTGCCCTGACTTCCCCCTTGTCATGTCTAAGGACAAATGGGTGGAGCTGCATCGCCCTAATGTTCTTCGCCCTTTGTCCCAAAGAAACAAATGCCCTCGACTGTTTTCAAGTTTGAAATTCAACCCCTTTTTTTGGGTTTTCTTATTGCCTGGGATTGGAGTAATTGCTTTGCTTTGATTTGTACCTATGAAGACTGAAGAGGTTTTTCTGGCAGAATATTTCCTACCACCATGGATAGCAGCAGTAAGCCAGTGACCGTCAGTTGTGAAAATGGTAAGAAAACTTACCCTAGCTGCAATGGTTTATCCTATACCAGGCAATTTTATTTGGATGGTTCAGATCTTTTTAGAATGCCGAGAACTGCATATTTTCTGAAGGCAGAGAATCAGCTAGGGCTTTAAGTTTTCCTGTAGAAATTGTTCATCATCAACCTCTAACATGATTCAACTCTGCAATTTGAAGACCTTCAGATTGGTTCACTCAATATTTTCTTGTACATTTGCTTCCAAAACAAACAGAGTGTTGGTTGGAGATCCAAAACCCTCACATTTTTCTCTTCAGAGTCAGTTGCTCTGCAGACACATCACCTCAGAAATCTCAGAAAACCAACACAATTTCACAGTCACTTACCTCATAAACTCTTGTGGGTTGTCCCCAGAAGGAGCGATTTTAGCTTCTAAGTGGGTCGAGTTGCAATCCCCAGAAAGAGCAGACTCCGTTTTAGAGCTTCTGAGAAACCATGGAGTATCTCAAACCCAGATATCAAAGCTTATTAGGTCACATCCAAAACTTCTTTCAGCTGATCCTGAGAATACCCTTTAGCCAAAGCTCGAGTTCTTCAGCTCTCTTGGAATTTCAAAAGTGGACCTAGCAAAAACTCTGGCTTTTAATCCAAAACTTTTGGCAGTCAGCTTGAGAAATCGGATTTTGCCCGCTTATAACTTCCTCAGGAGTATGCTCTCTGAGAAAATGTTGTTGCTGTTTTCAAACGCAACTCCTGGATTTTCTTGGGAAGTCACTGAAGCATGTTGTGCCAAATATTGGGCTTTTGAGAGAATCGGGTATGCCTCAACCATGCATTTCTTTTTTGTTAACTGATTGTACTCCCGCTTTGATGGTAAATCCTGGAAAATTTGGTCAACTTGTGGGTGAGGTTAAGGAAATGGGATTTAATCTGGAAAAATCTACTCCAGTGAATGCCCTGCGTGCATTGTGTGGTAAGAATAAGTTGGTATGGAATAGAAGTCGCGAACTTCTTAAGATGTGGGGTTGGTCTGAGGATGACGTTCTCTCCGCTTTCAGGAAGAACCCACAGTGTATGATTGTCTCGGAGAAGAAACTAATGCAAGCAATGGATCTTTTAGTGAACAAGATGGGATGGTCATCAGGAATGATTGCCAAATACCCTGTGGTCCTCAGCCTCAGTTTGGAAAGGAGACTTATCCCAAGGTGCTCTGTTGTTAAAGTTCTGCTGTTGAAAGGTCTCATAAATAAGAACTTGAGTCTGGGTTCTCTGCTGAAACCTGCAGAGAAGCAGTTCTTGAAGATATTTGTGAACAGATATCTCGTCGTAGTACCTCAATTGTTTAGTGTGTATCAAGGGAAGGTAGATATCGAGGCTCTCTGATCTGGTATGTTGAAACGGGATGAGGATGTAATTATTTTTAGCCACCTGATGCTGCCTTACTCAGATGTATTAGCTTGCTTTTGGCAATCCTCTACCCTAGAAATTTTGTCTTTAAAGTAAGGTTTAATTTGTATCCAACATCTTAATAAAATTTTGCAGGAAGTAAATTCAATTTTTCGTTCTTCTACTCCGCAGCCTACTTGTTTTTAGTTAGATTGATATATGCTTTGTCATCAGAAGAACACATGCCTGAGTTGGCGCACTCTCCGTAACGTGGCCAGTCTCTTTCTGTTTATGGTTCTTGACTTTTGGTTACCCTTGAAAGTTGATTTTGTTGAATGTGCACATATATTGCTTCCATTGGGGTTCAATGTAGTCTATTTTGGGTGAAAAGTGGAAGAAACTAATTTTTGTCCATTTTCGAAATATAAGAATGACTCTCAATCCTTTATCCCCCTGCTCTTTGAGTAATTGTCCTCTGAGACGCAGCTAGCTAGCCTACTTAAGTGGCCACGGTTGATTTATAGGAACTAACTTCAGTGTCAATGATTGATTAGATTTACATGAAATCATGTCAACATGGCATCAAAGGACTGAATTTTCTCATTGTTTTCTCTTGCGTCGACCTTTTTCTCCAAGACCTTGATTATTAGGAACGCGATGAATTGGGAACTCAGGGGACATAAAACCCAGCTCTGATGGATGTGCAAAGAAGGGTGGTTTGGCAATTGTTATCTTTAGGATGAATCTATTGAGAAAGCCTCTGGAGATTTGTGGATCAATTTTGCTGTTTTTTGTTTCTCTTTTTTTGGAATAAATTGCTGTTCAATGAACTTCTCTTCGTTCACCAAAATAGAAAAAGAGGTCTTGTTTATTCTTTACTTGGCTGACAGTTTTCTAGTATTGATTCTTGGCATACATGCAATTCAGTAACGTTATTGCAGGCACTTATTTTCTCGAGGCTTGGGGCACCCAAAAATGATCATTCCTGATGCTATTGCAGACGCTTATTGGTGATTTTTGATGAATCACACCGACGAAGTTGTCGAAGAGATTAGACATTCAGTGTGCTGTTCGTCGGTGTGATTCAATCAAAAATCACCAAGAACCCAAATATTACCACAAACCATGCATTTATATTAGCTAAAACACATATTTTTGGTCCTCAATGTTCAAACACACAATATTTGTTGGGGTGTAGGTTTAGTTTCCCCCAATTGAAATTGTTTAGGATCAATTCCCCCAGCATTCATGGAGGGCAAGAATACTATCAAACACCTCGCTGAAATCCAAATCCTCAGAATTTGGGTAGATTTTGAATTATCTTAGACTTCGAACTCAGCACTTGCTTCTTCCAAACACTGCCCAAGGTTCAACTTTTCATAATTTTCTTAGAAATTTTTTTGGTTAAGCTCATAAGATTGAGCTTCAGAAACGGGCAAGGTGTTTCCCAAATGCATCTCGTTGCAATTCTTGTGCATCTTCAAGAGGATTTGGCGGTCCTGGTCCGTGAAGTCGAGGGCTCCCAGTTTGGGTTTGTGAACCGCAGGGGCAGCAACAACCTGCTTGCTGAGGGTGGCGAGGTCGTCGGGATGGATTTTTATCGTAATCACCCCACGGTGTTGTGCCCCTACTATATTTTGTTCTATTTTTTTTTATTTTCTTTTAACTTTTTCACATACAATGCCCAAACAGAAAAGAAAAGGAAAAAAAAAAGGGAACGCATCCTATGCCGTTGCTGCCGCCAATAGTGATATTCCCACTAGAAAGTAGAAATTAGAATCCGTTCATTCGTAAAGTCTGAATTCCACATAGTCCGAATTCCACACAATTCAAGGAGAATCTCCCCTCTTGTTTTTTGTGTCGTCAAGCAGCTCCTATTGTAGCTTTCCGTATTTATTTTTTCGTAGAACTTTAACTTTCCTTATGTTTTCAAGTCTCAAAGTTCTTACCTCGGATTCATGAGGAGAGGTGTTGGGCAGTGAAGGAGGAGTAAAGGTGGATGTAGAGGGATGGCTATAAGGTGGGGAGCGAGTTGAGTTAGGGGGAGGTTGGGCCGGGAGGGGGATGAGGGATTGGAGAAGGTGGTTGTCAAGTGGTTGGGATGGGGCTGCTGGGTAGTTGTGGTGTGGTTGAGGATGGGCTGTAAGATTGGACCAAAATGCCCTTCCATATTAGAGTAATTTGATTTAAATTGATTGTTGTCTCTTAATTGCTTGGAATTGGAACCACAAGGACAAAATTGATCAAATTAAAACTATAGAAACTTTAATGTTAAAAATAAATAAATAAAAGCTACAGAGTACAAAAGTGACTTTTTGCCTATTAATTATGACTCCAAATTTTACAGGATGGTGGAATGCTAGAGATGATATTTGTTGAAGTATGATTTCTTTCAATAAGAAATGCTGCATGCTTACTCTCCAAAAATGAATGATGAGGGGTGGAGTACTTGCAAAAGATTACTGATACATACTCATTATAATAAGCTATCAATGGGTATTCAATTAGGATTTTAATGGATTTCAACGACCCAAACAACAAAGAGAAGTGATAAACGTGGGTCGGAGTGTTTACACATCAAAATTAGAAAATTAACTTGTTCATTTAGCCACATGTTAAAAATTGATTAGTACATAACACCACGTGGGATGCCATCTGGTGTCACATACCCATTGATTGTAAATCAACAAAACTTTGTTCCTCTTGTTTATTCTGTCACTAATTGTCGAGATTGTCACCAAAGCAGCTTCATAACTGTTGTCAAGATTGGACAAAACGATTCTATGATGGTGCATCCACACTTCTTGTCACTGAAACAGCTTACTATAAATTTGAGCCTACTCGAATATCTATCAAATTTCTTGAAAAAACCCTATCAATGGTCATTTTCCAATGGTTAAATCCATAATTCTCATACCTCATACTAGAAGTGAGCATTTACCTCCACACCCACAATTAGAGTGACTCTCACCTTCGCCTTCTCAAGGTTTAGGCCTCCGTTGTAACTGTAACACACAAACAAGAAGAGTACAACTTCTAGATGTCACTAGCAGTTGCTTTCAAGTCCAACATCAGTGTAAAACAAGGAATAACGTGATCTTTCTACATCCCACACTGGTGAATCTGATCCATCTTCTTTCTTTCCTTCTTTCTTCATGTCCATACGTCAACCAACGGACAATATTTGCTAAAGAAAATAACGTCACGTATAATAANAATGACAATATTACAACATTAAGGATGTGTTTTACAATCTTGTGGAACAAAACTATCCATAAAAGAGTAATACGAGACCTTAATATTGTAAACATCCGAGTTTACAAGTGTAATGACCTAGTTTACGTTTCGAAGGTTCCCCCTTACCCTAAAATTGTACTACATGCCTTCATCTTTGTAAATTAAGATATTACAAGAGTAAGGATAACTTTTACAATCTTGTGGAACATGACTGTCCTAAACAGAGTAATCTAAGACCTTAAAATTGTAAACATTTGTGTTTACACTTATAAGGACCCAATTTACTTTCCTAATGTCCCTAGTTACCTTAATATTGTCCTAGAAGTCATTCTCTTTGTAAATGACAATATTACAACATTAAGGATGTGTTTTACAATCTTGTGGAACATAACTGTCCATAAAAGAGTAATACAAGACCTTAATATTGTAAACATCCGAGTTTACAAGTATAAGGACCTAGTTTACGTTTCGAAGTTTCCCCCTTACCCTAAAATTGTACTACATGCCTTCATCTTTGTAAATTATGATATTACAAGAGTAAGGATAACATTTACAATCTTGTGGAATATGACTGTCCTAAACAGAGTAATCTAAGACCTTAAAATTATAAACATTTGTGTTTACACTTATAAGGACCCAATTTACTTTCCTAATGTCCCTAGTTACCTTAATATTGTACTAGAAGTCATTCTCTTTGTAAATGACAATATTACAACATTAAGGATGTGTTTTACAATCTTGTGGAACATAACTATCCATAAAAGAGGAATACGAGACCTTAATATTGTAAACATCCGAGTTTACAAGTGTAAGGGCCTAGTTTACGTTTCCAAGGTTCCCCCTTACCCTAAAATTGTACTACATGCCTTCATCTTTGTAAATTATGATATTACAAGAGTAAGGATAACTTTTACAATGTTGTGGAACATGACTGTACTAAACAGAGTAATCTAAGACCTTAAAATTGTAAACATTTGTGTTTACACTTATAAGGACCCAATTTACTTTGCTAATGTCCCTAGTTACCTTAATATTGTACTAGAAGTCATTCTCTTTGTAAATGACAATATTACAACATTAAGGATGTGTTTTACAATCTTGTGGAACATAACTATCCATAAAAGAGTAATACGAGACCTTAAAATTGTAAACATCCGAGTTTACAAGTGTAAGGACCTAGTTTACGTTTCCAAGGTTCCCCCTTACCCTAAAATTGTACTACATGCCTTTATCTTTGTAAATTATGATATTACAAGAGTAAGGATAACTTTTACAATGTTGTGGAACATGACTGTCCTAAACAGAGTAATCTAAGACCTTAAAATTGTAAACATTTGTGTTTACACTTATAAGGACCAAATTTACTTTCCTAATGTCACTAGTTACCTTAATATTGTACTAGAAGTCATTCTCTTTGTAAATGACAATATTACAACATTAAGGATGTGTTTTACAATGTTGTGAAACATAACTATCCATAAAAGAGTAATACGAGACCGTAATATTGTAAACATCCGAGTTTACAAGTGTAAGGACCTAGTTTACGTTTCCAAGGTTCCACCTTACCCTAAAATTGTACTACATGCCTTCATCTTTGTAAATTATGATATTACAAGAGTAAGGATAACTTTTACAATCTTGTGGAACATGACTGTCCTAAACAGAGTAATCTAAGACCTTAAAATTGTAAACATTTGTGTTTACACTTATAAGGACCCAATTTACTTTCCTAATGTCCCTAGTTACCTTAATATTGTACTAGACGTCATTCTCTTTGTAAATGACAATATTACAATATTAAGGATGTGTTTTACAATCTTGTGGAACATAACTATCCATAAAAGAGTAATACGAGACCTTAATATTGTAAACCCTAATTTTACTTGAATAAGGACCCAATTTACATCCTTATGATCCGGAGTTACCAATTCCTTATAATGTGGATCTATATCCTTATAAATGAGTATTTACAACATTATGGATTAGGTGAACCCTAATGTTGTAATCCTTGTTCAAAAACTTGTAAATCGCTACTCAAATCTTGTAACTTATAAGTTTTAGGATCCTTTTACAATGTTATGGTACTCTCATATCCAAAATACTGTAAATCACTATCTAATCATATGCCAATTGCCAAACAGAAAAGGCATAATTGCATGACCCTTGTGCAATTGTATTTTCAAAAAGTGAAAACTTGATAACTTGTATAACCGGTAACCAAATTTTTTAAAAATTTGAAAATATCAGAAAGGACAAATGGTGCATGGGTGCACCTGGTGCACTATAGAAGGTGCCAAATTGGAAACCCCTTTTGATGCTGATGATTTGGGAGGTGCTCAATGCTGATTTTAGCAACTCTGGTCAGATAACTTCTTTCCCCTTTCTTCATCTTTGCATGCATTGGTGGTTTGGCTATGTTTATAATCATTTTGAGAGCGTCATACTGGCTATTTATATGAAAATTAAAACCAGCTATCTCCACCGCGTACTCTCACCTTCTAAATTTCCTCTTAATACCTGTTGCTCTTGCTGACTTTCCTCTCATCCAACCATGAGTGCTCAACTTAATGCTAGCTTTTCATGGGCGAAATCCTGTAGTTTGAGTCCGACGTCTTCTCCCAGATTGAGGAGTAAGTCTTCTACAAGGGCAGATTTACCTTTAGGATTGAAAGAAATGAAACCAAAGTCTCCACCTCTGCTCTTGCGTCTAGTGTCCAAACTCAATGAGACTTTCTGCTTGGTGGGGAAAGTCTTTGGAGTTCCTGTGAATAGCAGAGTTATCAGGCATAGGCTCAAGAGTGAGTGGAAGAACCTGCAGGGTGAGGTCTCTATTGACCATATTGGTCGGTATAAGGTGGAGTTCAATGCTGAAGCTGATGTTTCTTTCGTTTTGGATAACAGACCCTGGTTTGTCCAAGGTCAGATTTTTGTCCTGGAGCGCTGGACCCCAGATTTCTCACCCTTCCATGCTGTTGTGACATCCATTGTGGGCTGGGTCAGAATTCCCTTTCTGCCCCTCCATTACAAAGACCCTGAGGTTCTCCATGATTTGGTCTCTATCCTTGGGATCCTATTAGTGTGGACCTGCAGTCTATGGAGGGTAAACAGAGTATGTTTGTTAGAGCTCACCTTGTGTTAGACCTAACTAGGCCCCTAAAAAGATGCCTAGTTCTAGGTGAGCATCCCCAGGAAACCATAATATTTGTTAGCTATGAAGCCCTTTTTGCGATCTGTTTTTATTGTAGCCAGAAGATGGAGCGCGATCACATTTGCCTTGTCAAAATTTCAAACAAAAGCTTTCTGATGGCTTTTCCCGGATGAAATGAAAATTGGATTCATGTAACAAGAGAAAGGTTTCCCACTCTTTAGCCGGAAAGTTATGTGGCCATGCAGGTTGAAATTTTAGAGAACGAATCTAATGTGTTCCTTAGGGACTGAGTCCTTGAGTTTGAAGAGCAACAAAAACTAGCTGATGATGTTATACTGGTGTTCCCACAGCCTATAAATGTGGACTATTTTGCGGAGGAAAATTCTGACCAGGGTGAGAAGGTGCCCACTGAGGTGCAGGACCCGGGGTGGACGGTTGTGGCTAATTGTAAAGGCAAAGCAAAAATGCAAGAAAGGGATGGGAGAACTTTTAAAGAAGTTGCTAAGGGAATCAAATTTATTGAAGGAGGTGGGTCTCGTGATGTTGGGGTTAAGTTTTCTCCAGCTGACCATATTAGCAAGGGGAAGGGTAGGGCTGTTGTGATTGCCCCTGTTCATTCCCAAGAAGGCAGCAGTGCCTTCACTGGTTTCGCTTACAAGAGTCCTAAGAAGAGAACTCGTGATGAGGTGGAAGTGGAAGAGAATTATGCTCCAAGTGTTGAGATGCATGGAGAGTATCTGAGGGAGACTAAACCCTCGGTTGGTAACACCCATAGCCCCAATCCATGAAGCTGTTATCCTGGAATAGTCAAGGCAGTGGTTGGCCTGGCTTTATTTTGCAAGCCCTTTTTTATATTAGTACGTCTAGTTTGAATATTTTCTGTATTTTGGATTCCAAAGCCTCTAGGGTTAGAGCTGAGGTTATTGCTCAGAGGCTTGGTTTTGATGGTTTCTTTTGTATCCATGCCCTTGGTCATTGTGGAGGGATAATCTTATTGTGGAATCCTTCTTTTATTAATATAACTATTTTAGATTACCATGAGCGTTTCATTCACTGCCACATTCAAGATCTTATTGACCAAAAAAATTGGAAAGCTACTTTTGTCTATGCTTATCCCTAGAAACAAAAACAACAACAGCTGTGGATTGATATCCTTGGCCTCAAACATGCGGCTTCTGAAGCTTGAATTCTTATGGGGGACTTTAATAATATATGCGCCCCTAGTGAGAAATTAGGTGGTTACACTCATTGGATGTCTGCTTTGGCAGATTTTAATGGCTTTATTAATGATTGTGAAACTATTTCTCTTGTGCTGCTGGCACTCCTTTTACTTGGTGCAATAGTCATAGAGTTATGGGAGGCGGGTCTGCCTTTGAATTGTCCGATTTCTTTCTTTTTCGACCTGTTTGGGCCTGCGTGTTCGCGTGGTTTTTGCTTGTAATTTCCCTTTTTTTGCATTAAATAAAAAAATAAAAAAAATTCTGATGTTATGCAATTTATTATTATTATTTTTTAAAATGTCACATGAACTTATATCTTGAAATCAAGTTGTCATTTTAAAGAAACAATTAAGAGAAATGACACCTTAATTTTTCAAAATCCATGATTTGTCATCTCACTTTAACACCATCCAACTTTCCATCTATTTTAAAGGGTATTTTAGTCTTTCCATTTTCAAGGGTATTTTAAAAATAGAAAATTCATTATAAAAAAATAAAATTGAAAATAAAAAAAATATCACCTTACCCCATCATCTGTGCACCTCCAGTGGCTCCAACTAACCCCGCCCACCTTGAAATCCAATCCCCCTTCCCTCTTTACAGGCCCTTCCTCCATTTCCCCTTCCAAACACAAAATTTCTCATCCCACCCAAACAAGGGCGGAATAAAGGAATTTATATAGGGCTGGGCTAAATTTTTTTTTCTCTGGCTTCTTCTATATTTGAGCTAAAACACATTTTTTAAGTCCTCAATGTTCAAACACAATATTTGTTGGAGTGTGGGTTTTCTTTTCCCCGATTAAAAATTCTTTAGACCAGCATTCATGGAGGGCAAGAATGCTATCAAACACTTTGCTGAAATCCAAATCCTAAGAAATTGGGTAAAATTTTGAATTATCTATCTACCTAGTCTTTGAAGAACCCAACACTTGCTTCCTACAAGGGTCAACCCCAAAAATCTCTCAATTGAAGAGATATAGGGGTTAGATAAGGACTTTAATATTACCATTTTGGCATAGTTTTTTTTGTAAGTCGACAAAACTTGTCACTTTCAACAAGAAAAAAATGGTCAAATGTTGTAGAAGAGTTGTTGAAAAAAAAATAAAAATCGTCACTTTGAATGAAATTGATGATCGGATCAAGCAACTAACACGTTTTAGGATTGTGTTCCAAGTCACTATGCATCGACACCTTTTGGAGTCATGTTTGAAGTCATTTTGAGACAATACTAATTATGGTTGAAATTGGAAGAGAAATACCGAAGTGTTGAATTTTGATGTGTAAATACGCGTTTGTGCGATAAAAAGATGAGGAAGTGAGACTATTTTATTAAGCCCCCGTGAATGCACATCAGAGAACACATGGCATAAAAAAGTGCCCCCAAAACATCCGGTATGAGATTAGACAAATTTCTAGAATCTTATCAAAAATAGAATAATAATACAATAATATTTTTTTTTAAAATTCTAGCCGAACAGGTATTGTTTGGGCTTAAATCCTACGAGCTAGCCAAAATGGTTTAGTGGGTTCATTTTACAAAATGTTGGGCTGTGTTTATCAAAAATGGTGACTAGTCCATACTATTTAGCCAAAGGAGGATTTAATTAATTTATGATTTTTTGATAAATTGGTAAATGAATTACCACAAGTGGTGATTTAATCCAAGAATCAAATTATTTCAATTAGTTTCAGTCCAAAATTCACAAATTCTTAGCTGTTAAATTTTTTAAGGATATTTCCTCATCGTTGGTGACTAAACTCCAAGGAAAATTGATGACCTTAAAAGTTGGAAAGTAAAAGTCAGACTTGCTTGAGAATCACGGCTATTTATTATATGATCATCGGATTTTTTCTTTTCCAAGAGTATTTGGTTATTTATGGTACCAACATTGGAGGAATCTAGAAATTATTGCTTGCTTCAGTCTAGTTGTTGCAAAAGGAATGATTAGGAAACATTCAGGAGTATTGATGAGCAGGTGCCAAAAACGATCAATACATTGGAATGACAAAACTTTTGCCACTTTTGCATGAAATGGGGGCTAGTCCAAAATTAAAAAAAATATCCAAATCTTTGTTGCGTCGATTCAGCGCTGCACCAAAATGGATTCAGCTGCATCCTCAACTTGTGATACTCGCAAGTGCACGAGTCGTTGGTAGTTTAGCATATGTAAGTGCAAGGTCAATTTCACAGGGATTGGTGATTGAATGATCCAATTTAGTTTTCCTACACAAAACAGAAATGAAATCAAAAGAACACAAAAGAAGAAGAAAGAAAAGAACTAAGACAAGATGGTGAGGTTTTAGAATCCACCCTCATTGTTCTAATCACGTTATGGCAGCAAGTAAAAAAATTGATTCAATCATGACGATCCTCACAAATAAGTCCATGGTGTTTGTGTTCACCCGTTTTGATTTTAATCCTGCGATGGTATGGTAAAGTTCCCCATTGGCTTGACAACCATTGGTGGTTAACAAATCAACTTTCTTTTGTGCGTGATCGTGCCACTGCTAGCAATTCAAAACCTTAGCAGACTTCTAAAAAATAGATAACTTGCGCCCCAAGTTATTGACTTTTAAACAAGCAATTGTGAATTTGGGTGAGGAACATCTCCCAAGTGAGTTCTTTTCTCGCCTCAGACTGGTGAGAACTTCATAATTTTTCACAATACAAAATTGGTAGTTTTGGCCAGAATAAATGAAAAGACAGTAAACTGTTTAGGCAAAACTGCTCATTACAAAGCTCAGAAAGAAAAAAAGCCAACTCCATAATAGACAACAGAGCGTTGGACATCAATTTCTGCCTGGATAGCTGTTTCTGAACTGGGCTGGATTGGATGTGTCTGTGCTGGATTGGATCGTCAACACCTTCAACTAATGAGTTTCAGCTGGAAATCAATACCAACATTTGAGTTTGGCAGAGCTTCAATTTATTTCGAGCCATGGAAGGCTTGTTGAAAAGGATGAATTGAGGCATCTCCAGTCTGAACGGCACAGAAGTGGCTCGATTGATAGTTACTGAGCTGGAACTGCACTATGGTGCCTGTTCTGCTTGACGAAGGCTTTCTGTAAATTTGTTGAGGTTTTCATATTTGTGAAAAACCCTGACTCTGCTTGACTTGGCTTTGTGCTGAACCAAATTTGTAATGAGAGAAATCTCGCTTTGTAAAACTGTTTCTCTGACTGAACCGAAAACAGAGATTTGAATTATAGCTGATTTGTTTCTTGTGGCTCGATGAGCTTTGGTCACTTCAGTGTTTGAAGGCTTCTGAGATCAATTGATCATTTTGGGTTTGTCAGTTATGACTTTGAGAGTTTTTGTCTTGATTGATTTTTAGGCTGTCCTTTATTTGTTCAACCTCTCTCTTATTTTATAGGAAATGCTGGAGTGAGGTTTTTAATCTTTGAATAATGGGTGACAAATCTTTTCCAAAGATCTTTCTTTTTAAATGCCACAAAAAGGGGAAGCTATCTATTATGGCAGAGAAGAACCATCAATAGTCAGTTCCGATGGTAATCTTTTCCTTGCTTTTCCCAAAAAGAAAATCAACTCCTTTTGTTCTCTATTTGTTCCTTGTAAAGAAGCAAAGACACAATTGGACAGGACCCGACCCAAATTCCACTTTAGAATCTGAGCCGAACCCTGTGCATGTCCGACCTCAAAATTATGATCCATAAGCCTCTAGAAGTTCCAATATACCCAGGACACATGTCCTGAGAGTTTGATCTCGATCGGACGGTCAAATTGATCACAATCATACAATCGAATGTTTTCTAAAACCCTAGCCCTAGGGTTCGTGATTTCGGAGTATCGGGAACTCCGATTCATGATCCGTCAAATCCTAAATGATCATGGAATTGTCTAGATTAACATATCTGAAAATGATTACGATCCAACGGCTCAATTGTATTGAACCCGAAAATCGTACAATATGCAAAATCCGTTTGAGGCTCAAACGGTATCCGAATTGAGATCTGCGAATTCCTACGCGCTCGTGACAACACGAGGATCATTCTAGGACTGAATGTGGTCTCCATGAAACTGCCCACGCGCTACTTGATAAATTTCTGGCGGTCCAAAAGACTCCAAACCACCGGCCCAAACTCCTAATCTAGGTAAAACAACCTATTTGGAATCACTTTTCTTCTTGGACCTACCCCAAAAACTAGCCGGAAGTGGTCGGAATTCCAATCTCAAAATCGGCCGAGCTTTGGATCGTGGTTTGATCTACCTAGGCTAGAAATCGTTCCAATCCTATCCAACCAGCAGCTAAGTCATGAAAAATAGGTAAGGATTCATACCTTTATCATCCAATTTGGTGGCTAGAATACGGAGATCGACGGCTGTGAAATTTCAAATTACACCTGCCAAAATTTTCAATTTTTTCGACGAAACCGTGATGGCAGAGTGGCAGGGAAGGTCGGGCTTGGCGGCGGAGCTTACGCCGGTGCGATTAGGTCCGGTCTAGTGGGTCGGGGCAAGGTGTGGCAGTGGCTGGGTGGTTATGGAGGTTCGGCTGGGTTGTTTTCGAACCAAGGGAAGAAGAGGTTGCCGGGGGAGAGAGAGACTGAGGAAGAAGAGAGAGAATTGGGGTTTTAAAATTCTAACTTTGCAAATTATCATCTAGCCCCTCTACGTATTTTGACCGTATTTTCTTCGTTAAAGCTTCGATTTAAGTTCGCTACGTGTCTACGGACTCATTTCGTCGAGCTCTACGCAACAGTGTGTATGGAATTGTCAAATTCTTTCTCGGTCAAAAAGTTAACTTTTCTTTAATAAATTATTCCAAGGGCACAATTGTCTTTCCTTCTAATAAACTATTAATTAAATATTAATTAAGGTTTGGGTTATTACACAATCTGCCATGATGGTCAGTTTGCTTCTCCTGTTGAACAACTCCTTTGCTCCCTACTTATCTCTTGAGAATGTAGTCTGCTTATCTCTTGGAAAGGTCACCTGCTTTGGTCTAGAGTTTCTCTATATATAAAAAGGGATTTTGATCTTCTTTCTTTGGCTGCAAACAATGGAGAAGTCTTCCTGTAAAACCTGCCTTCATTAACTCCTTATCAACTCCTCTGTGATAGTTGAAAATTTTGACTTTTTCAAAGTCAGGAATTCACGCGAGCGCTTCCTTGAGAAAAAGATCTGCTGTTTTGGCTTTTTGGGATCTTCTCAGAAGTTGGGCATTTATCCAAAACTGTGTGTATCAGCTCTTTAATTGTAAATAATAGTATTTTATTCTTTTCAAATCATGGCTACTTTTGTAATTTGTTCAAAAGGATCTGGGCTTTTCTAGTGTCTTGGTTTTTTTTCCTTCTGATTCCTGTAGATGAAAGCCCAAATGTTTGGTTCATGGGCCTCTCGACAAAAATGGGATGGCGGGCAGAATTTTGGCCCAAACAGTTTGGATCAAATTGCATTGAACATCACAAGGACCCCAAAGCATTGTGTTTACATTAGGAGTCCTAGAAACCAAATCATATGAGTTGCTAATGGATGGAATGAAGATGATCCCCAAACCTTCCCAACAAGAGCAAAATGCATAAATCCTCAGGTGATCAATCAAAGGATGCAAAATAGCTCTATTAAAACAGTGAAGAAGAATTCATGAATGAAATCAAACTTTATAAACTCAAACCATGATACAAGACTAGCAAGATGTTTATTGAAACTAATGACAGAAAAACAAAGTACAGCTAAGGAAATACAAGAAGAAAATAAAAGACAAAGGGAGGAGAAGAAGATAGGGACAGCATGCTAGAGATGGAAGAGCTTTATCTCCATGGCTGCCAGGAGGCCAAAGCCTCCCAGCTGCTGCCTTTTCTCTTCTCTCCCTTTGTGACTCTTAACTCTTCCTCTCTTTGTGTACAATGTAAGTGTAAATGATGGATTTGAATTTTCTTGACTACATAGCTCTCCGGAGACTCTCTATTTATAGGTACAAGGGTTAAGTGAATCAGATTATACAATTAAGTTCACTAACCACACCTATTTCACCTAAAACACACTTGCATTTGAAAACAATTCTTCTTCTCTTTAGGCTTAGTATTGCAGCTCCCACTTCATCTTGTTTTATTCCCTTTGGCTGCTGCAAAACTCCACTCAAATATAAGAAATGCATATGCTTCACCTAACTTCCCCATAATCAATAACACCTCATGCTTATGTCATTATGACCAAGCACACTTAGCTCATCCTTAGGTCAGCATGACCAGCAACTTCAAGGGCTTACGAATTGGGCTTCCCTTAAGCAAATGATGACTTTGAGCCTACAAACTTGAAGTTCAGAATGTCTTCTTTTCAGCCACATGTCATTTGGCACGTTGACAAAATCCATCTTGAGCATGGTTATGTGTTTGATAGGTGACGGACTCCAGATTTATCAAATAGGGCTGAATTTTGGATATGTTATAATAGACAACCATTGGAACAACTTTCATGCAGGAGTATGCCTCATTTGAGCTGTGTAGTTTGCTGAAACAAGTCTTGCAACGTGACTTACGAAATTGGACTGGCGAGGGGTTGTAGCCAAAATGAGTTTGTCTTTAAGCTCTTCTTCCATTCATCCCAATCTGGCTTTAACATGCTTGAATTGCATGAATTATGCTCTTTCACTCTATTGGCCTACAAAACACACAAAGAGAGGTAGGTAAATAACTCAAAATTCTAAGAAACGAAGCAAAATGAGTAAGTAAATAGGGCATGTATATGTATGAAATTATGAGCTTAACAATCTTCATCATCATTTTTCTCTTATAAATCCAAGAATGCATGGATTGGAGAGGGGACCCAACCAACCAACCAATCAAACAAAAACTCGACAATCAGTCCAGACTGATCAAAAGAAATCAAAGATCAAACGATCTTGCAATTATCAAAGGCAAGCAAGCAATCTTCTATAGGAAGCAACCCAACTCAAACAAAATCTCAGACAACCAAAAAGAAGACGAGGTTCTTTTTGCAATATAGACAAGGTATTTCAATCATAACTTAAAATGGATTGAATTCTCTTACAAATTTGGTTCAGCAAATTAGATAACACAAATAGAAGTCAGGTATTTCATCATATGAAAACCTCAACAAGTTTATAAAGATACCTCGATGTCTTAAAATTGTCTAGAAATCTTCCACATCATACAAAACCAACCAGAACAGGTACTTGCCTGTAGTTCTGCTCACTTTTCCAACCTACATATTGGCTCAACTTGTTTATAGCTCTGCCAATACCAACATTGGTATTGATGTCCAACTAATCTATGTTTGTTGAAGGTATTGACGTGCAATTCCAGTGCAGAAATATCCAGTCTAGCCTGACCTTAAAACATCATTTTGATTGTATTTTTAAGTAGAAGTCAAAGTACAACAATTTGACACCCGTCTAGATTTAGCAATTCATTTTATGCTTTGTGCTTAAGGTAGTTCTGCTTGGATTAGTCTGTTATATTCACCACAAATTATGTATTTTGCTTTACTTACCATTTTTGTCTAGATAAATTGTGAAGTCCTCACCAGTCTGAGGGATAGAAAAGAACTCTCTTAGGAGGTTCCCTCATCCAAAATCACAATCGTTTGTTTAAAGTCTATTACTTGGGGCTCAAGTGTATAAAGTCATTCAAATTCATAGGGTATTATTTGCTAACAATGACACACTCACATAAAAAAAAATTAATAAAAAATTAATGAGGCATTTTACTCAACAGACTCAAATATTAAAAGGATAAACAAGTATTTAACGTACAAAAATAGAAGAATAAAATCTTACAGGTATACTATACATTTCATAGTTTTTTAATTTTTAATTTTTTTTAATTTTTTTATGGGGATACATTTCAGAGTTATTTACACTAAAACTTGTGCTTTTACCAAACCCTTTGTAGTTCCAAAAATTACACAAATACTCCATAAAGTTTTAAATTGTTTTCTCGAAACCTTTTTTCATTGATTTTTCCTTCTATAATTGATGATTTTATATAAAAAAATGTCTTCAAATAATAACAAATTTAGTACTTAGATTTTTACAAGCGAAATTCGGTAAGAGGGAATTGAACTTAGGACAGGATTATATCCTCTTAACCACTTAAGTTTCAAGCCTCTTACAAGCTATTCTTTTAATCGAACTGAAATTAAATTTGTTATTTGCGTAAGTTTTTTATATATGAAATCATTAACTTTTAGACGAAAAATTAAAAAAATCGGATTTAATGAGAATAATTTGAGACTTCAGGAGAAGTTGGTGTAATTTTCAAAACCTCAACGATTTTGACAACACACAGTAAAATGTAAATAACTCATACATCCAAATTCCAATTGCAAGAAGAGGCTTTCAAATTGCTTCTGGGCCGCACCTGAGACTGAGAGTAACCACGTCGAGCGTCTATAAACCACAGCATCATCGCCCTAATGTTCTTCGCCCTTTGTCCCAAAGAAACAAATGCCCTCGACTGTTTTCAAGTTTGAAATTCAACCCCTTTTTTTGGGTTTTCTTATTGCCTGGGATTGGAGTAATTGCTTTGCTTTGATTTGTACCTATGAAGACTGAAGAGGTTTTTCTGGCAGAATATTTCCTACCACCATGGATAGCAGCAGTAAGCCAGTGACCGTCAGTTGTGAAAATGGTAAGAAAACTTACCCTAGCTGCAATGGTTTATCCTATACCAGGCAATTTTATTTGGATGGTTCAGATCTTTTTAGAATGCCGAGAACTGCATATTTTCTGAAGGCAGAGAATCAGCTAGGGCTTTAAGTTTTCCTGTAGAAATTGTTCATCATCAACCTCTAACATGATTCAACTCTGCAATTTGAAGACCTTCAGATTGGTTCACTCAATATTTTCTTGTACATTTGCTTCCAAAACAAACAGAGTGTTGGTTGGAGATCCAAAACCCTCACATTTTTCTCTTCAGAGTCAGTTGCTCTGCAGACACATCACCTCAGAAATCTCAGAAAACCAACACAATTTCACAGTCACTTACCTCATAAACACTTGCGGGTTGTCCCCAGAAGGAGCGATTTCAGCTTCTAAGTGGGTCGAGTTGAAGTCACCAGAAAGAGCAGACTCCGTTTTAGAGCTTCTGAGAAACTATGGAGCATCTCAAACCCAGATATCAAAGCTTATTAGGTCACATCCAAAACTTCTTTCAGCTGATCCTGAGAAAACCCTTTTGCCAAAGCTTGAGTTTTTCAGCTCTCTTGAAATTTCAAAGGTGGACCTTATAAAAACTCTGGCTTTTAATCCACAGCTTTTGGCAGCCAGCTTGAGAAATCGGATTTTGCCCACTTATAACTTCCTCAGGAGTATGCTCTCTGAGAAAAATGTTGTTGCTGTTTTAAAACGCAACTCATGGATTTTCTTGGAAAGTCACCGCAAGCATGTTGTTCCAAATATTGGGCTTTTGAGAGAATCGGGTATGCCTCAACCATGCATTTCTTTGTTGTTAGCTCACTGTACTCCCGCTTTGATGTTAAATCCTGAAAAATTTGGTCAACTTGTGGGTGAGGTTAAGGAAATGGGATTTAATCTGGAAAAATCAACTTCAGTGAATGCCCTGTGTGCATTGTGTGGTAAGAATAAGTTGGTATTGAATAGAAGTCGTGAAGTTCTTAAGACATGGGGTTGGTCTGAGGATGATTTTCTCTCCGCTTTCAGGAAGAACCCAATTTGTATGATTGTCTCGGAGAAGAAACTTATGCAAGCAATGGATCTTTTAGTGAACAAGATGGGATGGTCGTCAGGAATGATTGCCAAATATCCTGTGGTCCTCGGTCTCAGTATGGAGAAGAGACTTATCCCAAGGTGCTCTGTTGTTAAAGTTCTGTTGTCGAAAGGTTTCATAAATGAGAACTTGAATCTGGGTTCTCTGCTGAAACCGGCAGAGAAGCAGTTCTTGGAGAATTTTGTGAACGGATATCTTGGCAAAGTACCTGAACTGTTAAGTGTGTATCAAGGGAAGGTAGATATCCAGGATGTCTGATCTGATATGTTGAAACGGGTGAGGATGTAATTATTTTAGGCACCTGATGCTGCATCACTCATATGCATTAGCTTGCTTTTGGCACAATACTATAATGCTGTCCTCTACCCTGGAAATTGTCTTTAAAGTAAGGTTTAAATTGTATCCCACATCTTACTAAACTTTTGCAGGAAGTAAATTCAGTTTTTCTTTCTTCTACTCGGCAGCCTACCATAGATTTTTAATTAGATTTATATAATGCTTTCTTATTAGAACAAATGCCTGCCATAGCATCGCCCAAATTGTTCTGTTTATGGTTCCCGACTTTGGTTACCCTTGAAAGTTGATTTTGTACAATGTGCACATGTATTGCTTCTGTTAGGGTATAATATATTGTATTTTGGGTGAGGAGTGGAAGAAACTAATTTCTGTCCATTTTTCAAAAAATAAGAATGACTGTAGGATTGGTATGGGTCACGCGCGGGCTGCCCCAGCTCGGCAATTCATTCGGTGACTTCACGGTCGCCGAATGGATTGGGACCCTGTGTTGATGATCTACTAGTTGATTCAAGATCCAGGTGATTTTCCCCATTTAACTAGTGCCGAAATCAGTCGGGAATTCGAAACGACGGCACAGCACAAGCCGCCATACCTCCGGAGGCTCCGCTTTGCCTCAGATCCACTCAGGTTTCGTCCCGAACATCTCCTTGACCTATCCTCTTTGATTCTGATTGTGGGGCATTCAATGCACTTGATGTAGACCAGAAAGAAGAGGCTTCCCGTGGGCTGGGAGAGTAGCCGCCTCTTCACTCTCCTTCAGCCGATTCAGATACTGAAGCATCTCTCTTGAAGAGAGGAGCAAAAGCTCTATCTTTGACTCAGGAGGGCGTTCCACCACATCGACTGATGCGGCATGATTCCCTCGTTGTGAAAGAAGTAATGAAAGTGAAGCCCCGGGTCAATCTTTGAGTAATTGTCCTCTGAGATGCAGCTAGCCTACTTAAGCGGCCACGGTTGGTTTATAGGAACTACTTCAGTGTCAATGATTGATTAGTTTCATATGGAATCATGTCAACATGGCATCAAAGGACTCGATAAGCATCATTTTCTGATTGTTTTCTCTTGTGTTAGCCTTTTTACTGAGACCTTAACGATTAGGAACGCGATATCTGCAATGCTTGATGAATTCGGAATTCAGGGGACATAAAACCTGACTCTGATGGATGTGCAAAGTAGGGTGGCTTGGCAGTTGTTATCTCTAGGATGAATCTATCCCGCACTGATGGATGTGCAAAGTTGTGTGGAACTTCTCTTTGTTCGCCAAAATATAAAAAATCGTCACTCTGAGTGAAATTGATGATTGGATCAAGCAACTAGCACATTTTAGGATCGTGTTACACGCCACTATGCATCCACGCATTGTTGGAGTCGTGTTTGAAGCCATTTTGAGACAACGATAATTATGGTTGAAATTGGAAGAGAAATACCGAAGTGTTGAATTTTGATGCATAAATACGCATTTGTGCGATAAAAAGATGACGAAGTGAGACTATTTTATTATGCCCTAAATGCATATAAGAGAACACATGGCATAAAAAAAGCGCCCCCAAAACATTCGGTACAAGATTAGACAAATTTCTAGAATCTACGCACTAGCCAAAATGGGCTATTTGATTCATTTTACAAAACGTTGGGCTTTATTTACCAAAAATGATGACTAGTCCATACTGTAACATCCCTGACCCAAATTAATTGATTTAATCCAATTTAATTCTTTTGTGAAATTACAATTTTTACCCTTCGGAGTAGGTTTACTTTGGTCACTTTTTAAGAGTGCTGCTATTTCCAATTTTTCACCCCCTTGTCCTATTTTTCCACCCACTTTATCTTCAAAATTTTAAAGATAAATTTACCCCTTTATAAAATGACTTCTAAGTACTTAAGAATAATGAAATTAAATGTAATATTTAAATATTTAAATATTTTAGAAAAAAAAACTTTAACAAAGGGAAAAGCTTTAAAATTGAAAATTCATCTCCAGTTTTTCATAAAAATATAAAAACCTTCCCCAGACCTCACCTTCTTTCCTAATCCATCTCCTTTTTTCTCTCTCTTCTCCCATCTCTCTCTTCGAATCAGTCCCTAACAGCCCTCTCCAAACCCTAGCACCACCTGCTATTGGATTTTTTGTTTTGATCAAAGTGGGCTTTCCTTAAGGAAGAGGACAAATAGATCGTACAAAGCTAGGCTTCCAGAAAGGAAAACCATGCGAGCACTAACACCCACAAAAAAAATGTAAAACTAAAGTACAAAGAAACTGAAATACAAGGAAACAAATTTGTTACCAGCCATTGGATTTGTGATGCAATGTTTAAGGTTTTCAACTCTTCCCAAATTGGAAGTTAATTTTTGTGGGAGCAAATATTTTCGTCTCCAATCACAGCGCGTCACGTGAAAAAGAAGATTATCTCTCAAATTGATTATCTCTCAAATTAATTAATTGAACCAGTTTATCTGGCCAATTAATTAATAGGGATAAATATCTTAATTAATATGATATTATCTTTATTTAATAAGATAATATCATTAATTCAGATATTATCATAATAAAGAGAAGATAATATCATTAATTCAGATATTATCTTCATAAAAAGAGATAATATCATTTAATTAAGATATTATCAAGTTCGACTCGATCCCTATGAATTTGGGTAGAGAATAAACTCATCATATTCTCTACGAAACCCTAGCCCCGAGGCTCCTATAAATAGACGACCTCATTCATCATTCAAGGTACATCTAAACCTACTCCTAATACCCGAGAAAAATATCCGAAGCTCTCTCTCTCTCTCCACTCTCCATATTTTTTCCACACGGCTCCGGCCACCACACACGGCTCCGGCTGCCCTGTTCACACCCTACATACAACCCCGTACCCTTTGCTTAGCTATTGTTTTCCTACGAACACTCGAACTAACTTAGGCATTGAAAGGCCTTTGGCCAACACCCTCAGGTGTGGTCTATTTACTCCAATCTTTTTTACAGGAAACGAGGAAGAGAGAGAAGGAAGATCGAAGGTTGAAGGATCTAGAAGCGAATATTCTCTTGCGAGATTATTTGCACAAACAGTTTCAATTCCTCGGTTTCTATATACACAGACAACTCCCAAACTCGTGTTCTGTATTTAAATTCATACATTGATTATGAATGATTTACAAAAACAATGGTGGGATGCACATAAAGGGTATTTTAGGAATAATGGTGGGTGGAAAAATAGGATTATGTTTTTTCAAATTTATATGGTGGGTGGGAAAATAAAGTGGGTGGAAAAATAGGACAAGGGGGCGGAAATAGCACCACTCCTTTTTAATCTAGAAGGATCTAAGGGAAATGAGTGACACTGTTGTGTAGAGCTCGCTCTCACGAGTTCGTGATATGTAGTAGGCCCAAATCGGGGTTTTAATGAGGAAGTTGTGGTCAATGGAAGTGCAGTGGCACAATCGTAAATTTTTTGAAGTTGAATTTTAAAAACAGATAATCTCTCTCTCTCTCTCTCTCTCTCTCTCTCTCTCTCTCTCTCTCTCTCTATCCCCGCGCGCCTCTCTTCTCTATCTCCCCTCCGCACACAACAAATTTTTGACGGCGATTTCGTCGTCGTCCAGTGTTCGACTCAGGTGAAATTGGTAGCAAAAGTTTCGTATCGACGTCCTCTATCTAATCCACCCATTTTCCGAGCTCCAAAACCGAAGGAAATTAAACTGGAACGATCGGAAGTTTGGGTGATTTTAGAAGTTTTCGACACCGTTTTCGGCAACTCCGGCTGCCATTTTCATTGAGTGAGGTATAAAACTTCATCTACTCTTCGTGCTCCATCTGTTTATGGAAGTATTGTAATTCGATTTTGACGTTTACGATTGTTCAATATACCCATATGAGGCTGGTGGTTTGGTCGTGATTTCATCTAGCTCCGGTCACATTTTGGCCATGGTCCAAGAACAAAAAGTGTTCCAATTGTTAGTTTGAACGTATTGGTATAGGTATTGTAGGGTGTTTCAAGAATTTTCTGTAATCGAAATTTTCTCAATCCACCCACGTGCTGCCGGCGTTTGTGGCGGCGTGTGGGCCATGGTGTGGCGGCCCATTGTGTTCTAAACTGTTCTTCATGTGGTCCTGAGTGCGACGGTATGCTCAGATTCGAATTTGGTTATTGTATGACAGTCGAATGGGTTTACGCCTATTACGGAATATATGGGTTCGATATGTTCGAACCGTTGGATCGGCTCCAATTCCAAGTATGTCATTCCCATCTTAAGGTTTTCTCTTGTGTTAGCCTTTTTTCCGAGACCTTAACGATTAGGAACACGATATCCGCCATGCTTGATGAATTGGGAATTCAGGGGACATAAAACTCGGCTCTGATGGATGTGCGAAGTAGGGTTGTTTGGCAATTGTTATCTTTAGGATGAATCTATTCCGCACTGATGGATGTGTAAAGATGTGTGGATCTCAAGAGGAAGGTCAAGGATCAATTTCACTGTTTTTTGGAATAAATTTCTGTTCAATGAACTTCTCTTCGTTCGCCAAAATATAAAAAGAGGCCTTGTTTATTCTTTACTTGGTTGGCAGTTTTCAAGAATTGATTCTTAGTTAGCATACATGCAATTCATTGCCTCAAGCCATGAGAAAATAAGTGCCTGAAAATAAAATTTCTGATGTTATGCAAGCACTTAATTTCCTCAAGGGATTTTTTATAAAAAAAATCTCACATGAACTTATACGTTGAAAACAATTTATCAATTTAAAGAAAAATTTAAGAGAAATGTGTGAAACCCCATATTTTTATATATGTATATTAATATATCATAAAATTAATTATTTAAAATAATTAGTTTTCAAAAGATATAATTGATATTAGATATATATATATATATATATATACAGAGAGCTTCCATTGAGGGATCTCTCAAATACTTATTTGAGGGACACCCCTTGTAGGGCCCACTCCGGATTGTATTCCACTAATCCAAACCGTCTATTTTGTAGATACTCATTCAAAGATCATCTCTACAAAAAATCACTTGAATCAGATATCATTTGACCACTCAATTGAGTTATTGAAATTTTAGTATTTTCTTGAAGCACCGTGTTCATTGATTTTGTAAGACACAATTGGATGTCGAAATGGGTTCCGATTTGTCTAATTTTTTGTAAGGATGATCTATGAATGAAGACCTAAAAAATAGATGGTTTGGATCATTGGGAAAAAAAGAGTAGGGTACCCTAAAGGGTGTCCCTCAAATAAAATTATTTGAGGGATCCCTTAATAGAAGGGGACTGTATATATATATATGGCAAGTTACGTGAATCTAAACATTAACTGGCAAAGAGCCCACTAGTGTAGTGGTTTGGAGTATTTATTCCCTCAGACAAGGTCCTGGGTTCGAGTCCTAGCATCCGTGTTATGTGTGTGAGTTTAATATGCTGTCGCCCCTTTCAATTGGAAAGATCCCAAAAAAAAAAAAAAAAACATTAACTAGCATAAGCCTATCAAATCTTATTGCATGGCTTTAACTATATCAATTCATTTCAGCCTTATTTAATATTTATTATATACACACACTTTACAAAAGCATTTAGAAAGATTTTTGTTTGCTTACTAAGCTTTCTGTTAAAGATTGACGTGTTGCAAATGGAATCCTAAAAAACAATTAAAGTATGAGGTGGGATATATTGGCATGATGACAGGACCCGCCCCGAATTCTTCGGAACTCGAGAAGAATCCTGTGGATATCTGACATCACCCCGATGTCAGACCCACTTCTAAAACTATATCCTTTTTCCCAAAAAGGAATAAGAGCACGAGACTTTCTGCCGAAATTTCGGCAGAGTCTCCCTTGTAAATTGAACATTCCCCAAATGTCAACCTGCACAAAATTTATAATTTAATATCCCAACAGGCAGCATGCACAATATAACAACATGCAATTCACATAGATGGCCTCCGGCCTTCAAATAATCCGAAACGAAACCATCAACAAACTCTAAACAATGCCAAGAATGAATTCAGACAATTTATGAATGCCCACTATAATCAGTATAAAATAACTTCCCAAATATCCAACATACGAGGTTTTAACCTCCTATCACAATCACATCTCGTTTTTACCCAAATTTAAGGACCAACAATAAGGTCAGAACCAATCTCAATAAAACAACATTTAGTCTGCGGCTGCACCTAGGCACTACCCTAGGCTGCCTATGTACCCTTACTGCAGGATCAAGCCACACGTAGTTCTTTCCCAATATAACATAACAAACCTTTATTCATCTCCCTGGTAATCACATAATCCCCCTATACGCTGGAAAATCCAAAGCCACGTATGGGGTCTGTCAACACGCCGGAAAACCTACGACACGTGTGACCTAATCATCACATAATCTCCCCCATACGCCGGAACATCCAACGCCACATATGGGGTCTGTCCTCACGTCGGATAACCTACGCCACATGGGACCTAACAATCACAAAATCTCCCAATACGCTGGAACATCCAACGCCAGGTATGAGCTCTGTCAACACGCCGGATAACCTACGCCACGTGTGAACTAACCATCACATAATCTCCCTCATATGCCGGAACATCTAACGCCACGTATGGGGTCTGTCCTTACGCCAGATAACCTACACCACGGGGGACCTAACAATCACAAGATAGTACTTACAGTGTAATCAATATCCGGGGAGGTACATAGAGTAGTGCATATAGCACTTCAAACTGACATACTCTTAATTATCTAAACTAATAATAGATGTATTCTCAATTTAGCGATACCAGTCTATAGTAGACTGCAACGTAATTTAATCAGGAAAATAATATTATTTTTAGACCAACAATCATACACATAAACATAAATTTCATAAAGATCCTAGAACAATTTAAATATTATTCAACGCTTGTTTTCACACAAATTCCATAAAATACCGTCTCACACAACTAGAACATTATACTTTATTTATAATCAAATAATATTAATTAATGATAAGCAACAACCTCTAAGGAAAACCCTAAATCGAATCAATTTCCAATTTAACCTCAAATAACAGTTAAGATTCGATAAAAAAGTTATCTTAATACCTTCCGAAGGGTGAAACTACCTCGGAAGACTCACGGTCAACCGAGGGGTCCAAATACCCCAACTTGGTCAAACAGGCCCACGACCTCCAAATTCTGATCTGAAAGTTCCTATAGGTTTCACAAGATTTAGGATACACGTCCCGCAAGTTTGGTCCGGATCGGACGGTTACTCGGTTACTAGGAACCTAGCCCTAGGGTTGGCATTTCCAGAGTATCCGGGACTCCGTTTTACTATCCGTCGAATCCCTTACGATCCTAAGAATGTCTAGATTAACATATATTAAATTCAAGACAGTCCAACGGCTCAAACCAATCAAACCCGGATATCACAAAATATGCGATATCCAATCGACGATCAAACGATATCCAAATTCATATCCGAGCATATCGTCTTGCTTAGGATGACATGAGGATGATTTTACGACTCAAAGACCGGCCAACAAGTGGCCCACTTCCCGCCACACGCATCAGCGGCGCATGGGTGGCTTGATCAAATTCCGGCAACCGGAAATCTTCACAACTGGAAACCCAGCTTCCAACCCTATTTGGAACCACTTTTGTTTTTGGGCCTACCCAAAAAATTCTACGGAAGTGGCCGGAATCGGAGGCCGAAACCGGCCAAAACTTTAATCTCTTAAATTCGTTTCAAAATGCAGAAATTAATTCTAATCAACCCAACCAACAGCTAGAACACATTGAGAGGATGAGAAAACATACAAAGTTTGAAGAATTTGGTTGCCGGAATCACCCGAACGAGCTCCTTCAAGTTATGGGTAAATTCGGCGACTTTTCTGCAACCGGCTACCACGGGCAGCGGTGGCGGCGGTGAAGGGTCGGGATAGGAAGAGGGATGTGAGCTTGACGTTTTGGTACCAATATCATGAAGTTTGGTGGCCGTTGGAGGAGATGGCGGAGGAAATACTGTTCGGATGAACAGTAAACAGGGAGGGGGGAGGGGCCTGTTTCTGTGCGTAGGGGGAGAGAGAGAGAGAGAGATAAATTTCTATTTTTATAAAATCCAATTTCAAAATAATTACGATTGTGCCACTGAGTTTCTTTTGATCGTAACTTCCTCGTTACAACTCCAAATCGAGCCCACTACGTGTCTTCGAACTCATCTTGTCAAGCTCTACGCAACGGTACAGCTGAAATTCTCAAATTCCTTTCTAGTCAAAAAGTCAACTTTAAACCCAATAAAATATTCTAGGGATAAAATGGTCTTTTATCTACATAAATTAATAATTACCAATTTATTTAGGACCGGGTTGTTACACATAAGGTGTAAGAACAGTAGGTATCCCTATATATATAAACTTAAGCACTCTACAAAGCCAACACATAAGGCTATTTGGGGTGGCAGATTACTTTCAAGCCACCCAAGTAGTCTTGCAATCTATAGGCTACTTATGTGGCACAATATTAAACTTTTATCTATATCTTTGCCGACTCTAGCTAGCTATAAATAGCCCTGCCTTATAGTTCATGTATCATAAGTTCTTCAAGTTGCGTTAGTTTCCTAAAAATCATAGACAAAAGAAAGAAAAGAGTGAGAATTAAGTGTGATGAGATTTTGGAGAAGCTCAAAGTGCTTGGACTTGCAACTGGGAGTTATACAATAGCTTTGGATTTGAGGTAGGGGTTTTTCTTGGGGAGGCTTTACATAAATTGATTTAATTAAATATTGTGAACACTATATTACGCTTGGTAATATTATTTGATTATTATCCTTGATATTAGGTGTTTACATGTTGTCAATTATCATTATAATTTGATTAATATTGACATGTTCATATGTTGTCAGTGGTGGTTGGAATTCTTGGGTTGACAAAGAAATTATGGAAAAGAGGGTAATGGGAAGGATCTTTTGTGTAGTTGAGTCTGACCATTGTAGGGACCAAGTTCAGGGGAGCCCGTGTGCACAGTAGACTAGGAAATCAAAGGTATAATTGTCGATTTGGTGATTTGGGCTTGGAGATCAATAGTGTAGACAAGACGACTAGCAAAAGGGGAATTGAGTGATAATTGAGATGGGTGTTAGTTTATATAATGGGGCATTCAGAAGCACAGTGGTAAAATGAATGGTATGGACATGCAGATTTGCTTGCCCTATTATATAGATTAACATGTTGGGAAAAATTAAAGTTCATTCATGCATTGCATAAATTGTACATTATAAATCTCACTAATCACATAAGACATAGGACCCCTACTGAGCATGTAGTGCTCACCCCTTATTGAATCTATTGCAAGGTTTGAAAATGAAGTTTAGTTTGTAATGAGGAAACAAGAAGAAAGAGTTGTGGATAGTTTTGAATGTTTTGTTGAAAGTTTGTTACTTTCTTGTTATTTTTCTTGTAAAATTACAATGTAAATTACTTTGGTTTAAATAGAAGTTTATGTTCAATCTTCATCTTTCTTGATATTTAATTTTTAGTTTTAGTTTTTCTTTTACCTCACACTCCCACTAAAATTTTAAAAAAAATGGGGTGTGACAAATGTCACCTTAATTTTTCAAAATTCAAGATTTGTCATCTCACTTTAACACCATCTAATTTTCCATCTATTTTAAGGGTATTTTAGCCTTTCCATATTCAAGGGTATCTTAAAAATAGAAAATCTTTATAAAAAAATAAAATTGAAAATAAAAAATATCACCTTACCCCATCATATGTGCACCACCAGCAGCTCCAACCAACCCCGCCCACCTTGAAATCCAATCCCCTTTCCCTCTTTACAGGCCCTTCCTCCATTCCCTCTTCCACACACAAATTTCCTCAACCCACCCAAACAAGGCAGAAGAAGGAATTTATATAGGGCTGGGCTAAATTTTTTGGGAGATTTTATTGGCACCCCATTATTTGCTATTTGCACCCCATACTAAATTTAAACATGAATAACCTATTTTACCCTCGTACATAATTACCGTTAAGGACAAAAAAATTAAAAATTAAAATTAAAATTGCTCAATACAACATATGTTCCTACAACCCAGTTAGGCTTTTTTTCTCAAACCATCATGTTCCTACAACCCTAACGAGGTTTATATGTTTATATTAGTGAAATATATCTTGTATTTATTCATGAAGGGTGAGACTGAAGTTAGAGAGGCCTTGAATGAGGTATGAATTTATTTTTTGGCATTTTTCAAGTTTAGGATTTCATGATGGTCGCTGGTTGAGTTCAACACATCAGTACTGAATGCGATAGGTACATTTGGTGGGATGCCACCGAAATGTTGCACCTATTTCAGTTGTGTTTGACCGGCCGTTAACTTAAGATGCGGTGGAGATCAGATCCACCATAACATGGAACGATGTTCAGTGGTGTATTACCGAACTTTTACATGCAGTTCTGTGGCAATGAACCGAAATATATTTATTTTTCAGTAACTTATTGTGGACCATAAATTTAATGTAAGCTATTTTGACCTTACTCCCATTGAATGGACAGAAACAAGGTGACGCCCCTACTAATGGCAACAATGTGGGAACAGAATGTGTAATGGACTATAGTGATCAATGCATAACTTATTCGGTAATTATTTGAGTTTTTTTTTTTTTGGTATGAAATCCTTTTTAGTATCATTAACGTGACATTAGTGTTTCAAATTTTAACTTTAAATAACATGAGTTTTATGTATAGATATTTAATGGTAGAGATGCATTATTTAAATGGGCTCATGCACAAGGAAAAATTAATAATATTGTAATTATAATTAGAAGGTCTGATTATGGAGGTAAGGACAAGAGGAGACCTCCTCGAGTAATACTTTCTTGTGAAAGGAGCAGTAACTATAAGTCTTGCAAGTCTAGTGAGACAACTGATGTAAGGTCGGATGCAAATGGTGATACTAAAAAATGTGTTAGGGACATTGGTACTAAGAAATGTGGATGCCCATTCTTGTTAAAAGGTTTCAATATTTGTGATGGGGATAATTGGAAGTTGGAGGTGGTTTGTAGAGTACACAACCATCCTATTTCAAAGTATCTTCAAGGTCATTCATTTGTGGGCGACATTCTGAAGAAGAGAATGCCTTGTTGGTGGACATGTCTAGAGTTTGGTGAAACCCAGAGATATGTTGGTCATCCTGAAGGATAGAGATGCAATGAATGTTTCAACTATGAAGACAATATACAATGCTAGGATCTGAAAATAAAACCAAAGAATTTGATGGGAGAACACAAATGCAACAATTGCTTACTAAGTTATCCGAACACAATTATATTGAGTGGCATAGGACATCTAGTGATATTGTAACTGACTTGTTTTAGACACACCCCATTAATATTGAGATTTTGCATGCATTTCCACATGTACTTATCATGGATTGCACATATAAGACTAATAGATATCGTTTCCCACGATTCTAAATTGTAGCTGCTATGTGAGTTTTACAACTCGTAAGTAAAGATGGATCAATGGGACCTACTCAATATGGCTCAGTATGCTCAACATGTATCTCAACATTATTATCATGAGTAGCATCTACATTTTCAACCTCAGCATCAACATTATTATCATGAGTAGGAGCTACATCTTCAACCTCTGTAGTATCCTCAAAGTGATCTTGGGGAGCCACTCTCTGTCTCCTCGTTGAGGTTGTGAGACGTTGTCTATCAGGTCGAGATGATGAAGCCTCAGTAGTACGAGTCCTCTTCATATCTGAAAAATAATATTAAGTACAAATTCAGTAAAGGATTCGGTAGATGATCGCTGAAAAACGAAAACACATTCGGTGGACAATCACTGTAAAACATAAACATATTCGGTGGAGTACCACTGAAAAATGAAAATACATTCAATGGACTGCTACTGAAAAACGGAAACAAAATCGGTGGTAACCATTTCAGTGGTAACCCACCAAAAGTAAAATCTAGTTTCGTAAAACCAGGTTTGAACTATACACCCCCAAAGTTGAAATCAAAAATTAAAATCAAACTTTGGTCAAACCTAGGCTTAATCAACACTTAGAAACATAAATATAGAAATCAAAATTGACATCAAACCTTGGATTTTCAAAGGATATTGAGGTTAGATGGAATTGTGAAAACTTGACAGATCGACAATGAGGGTTTGCGATGCTAAGGCGGTGCTGGTTTGCGATGGGGTGAGGTGTTTGGGGTTGACGATGGGGTGTGCGATGGGGGTTTACGATGGGGTTGGGGTTTGCTACGATGGCTCTGTTTCAAATTGGATGGGGTGTGCGATGGAGTTTGTTGCAAACCTCTGATGGGGTGTGCAATGGGGTGTGTTTGCAAGAGGAGGGATTTTCAATTGGGTGGGGTTTTATATGAGATGGGGTGTGTTTGAAAGAGAAGGGGGTTTTTGATGGGTGGTGTATAATATGGGATGAGGTTTACACAGTAAGTTAGAAAATGAGGTTCATGAGGGCAATTTAGGAAGAAAAATGGGGTATAGTGAGTAGTTTTAAATTTTACTAAAATTCAGTGGGGTGTAAAGAAAATGTGGGGTGCAAAGAGCAAATAATAGGGTGCCAATAAAATCTCCCAAATTTTTTTTCTCTGATTCTTCTATATTTTAGCTAAAACACATATTTTTAGTCCTCAATGTTCGAACACACAATATTTGTTGGAGTGTGGGTTTTCTTTCCCCCGATTAAAATTGTTTAGAATCAATTCCCCCAATATTCATGGAGGGCAAGAATGCTACCAAACACTTTGCTGAAATCCAAATCCTGAGAAATTGGGTAAAATTTTGATTTATATATCTACCTAGTCTTTGAAGAACTCAGCACTTGCTTCCTACAAGGATCAACCTCAAATATCTCTCAATTGAGGAGATACAGAGGTTAGATAAGGACTTTAGTATTATTATTTTTGTTGGAATTTTAAAAAGGTTTTAAAAATTAACAGTTTTTATTTAATTAATTAATTTGGCTGTTTTATTTTATTTATTATGGGGGTTATACATATTTAATTTTTAGGTACGAGTTCTATATTGAATGCCTTAATGTTCTAGTTTAATGTGGTGAATGTTACATATTTAAAAAAAAACACAATACACCATTAGAATATCACATACCACAATCACCACCACAAACTAATTCTCTCCTTTTCTACTTTTGTTCTCTATTTTATATTACTATTTTGGCAATGGTTCTGTGACTTGGATACCTATGTATTCGTCTATGAACGTGCTCATAGCGGATCTTGAGTTTGTGTACAAGGGGTCGTATCTTGGAGTCTTGTAGACCATCAATACTTGCACGTAGGGAGGCTACAAAGGCTTTAGGACAACATCTTTGATGTGTTTCAACGTACCAAACTCACCTTCTTACTTATAATTTATTTTGCTTTCACTTATCTATTAATTTATTTTTCCTCAATTTCATTATACCTTAAAAGTTTTCCAATTTGTTTATATGTCATTTATAATATAAATGTTTTGTATTTGGCTTACGGAAAAGGAAACCTATCATTTTTATAACAATTTTGGCCCAGTTTTTTTTGTAAGTTGACAAAACTTGTGACTTTCAACAAGGAAAAAATGGTCAAATGTTGCAGAAGAGTTGTTGAAAAAAAAAAATTTGTCACTCTGAATGAAATTATGATCGGATCAAGCAACTAAAACATTTTAGGATTGCGTTCCAAGCCACTATGCATCCACGCATTTTTGGAGTCGTGTTTGAAGCCTTTTTGAGACAACAATAATTATAGCTGAAATTGGAAGAGAAATACCGAAGTGTTGAATTTTGATGTGTAAATAAGCGTCTGTGCAATAAAAAGATGACAAAGTGAGACTATTTTATTAAGCCCCTGAATGCACATAAGAGAATGCCCCTAAAACATCCGGTATAAAATTACACAAATTTCTAGAATCTTATCAAAAATAGAATAATAATACAATACATTTTTTTTATTTAAATTCTAGCCGAACATGTATTGTTTAGGCTTAAATCCTACGCGCCAGCCAAAATGGGCTATTGGGTTCATTTTACAAAACGCTAGGCTTTGATTACCAAAAATGGTGACTAGTCCATACTATTTAGCCAAAGGGGAATTTAATTAATTCATGATTTTTTTGATAAATTAGTAAATAAATTACCACCAATGGTGATTTAATCCAAGAATCAAATTATTTCAATTAGTTTTAGTCCAAAATTCACAATTTCTTAGCTGTTAAAGTTTTTCAGGATATTTCCTCACTGTTAAACTCCAAGGAAAATTGATGACCTTAAAAGTTGTAAAGTTAAAGTCAGACTTGCTTGAGAATCACGACTATTTATTATATGATCATCAGATATTTTCTTCTACCAGAGTATTTGGATATTTATGGTACCAACATTGGAAGAATCTGAGAATTATTGCTCGCTTTAGTCTAGTTCTTGCAAAAAGAACGATCAGGAGTATTGATGAGCAGGTGCCAAAAATGATCAATGCATTGGAATGACAAAGCTTTTACCACTTTTGCATTAAATGGGGGTTAGTCTAAAATAAAAAATATCCAGATTTCGTCATTATCATTTTTCTCTTATAAATACAAGAATGTATGGACTGGAGAGGGGACCCAACCAAACAACTAATGAAACAAAACTCAACAATCAGTCCAGACTGATCAAAAGAAATCAAAGATTACACGAACGTGCAATTACCAAAGGCAAGCAAGCAATCTTCTGTAGGGAGCAACCCAACTCAAACAAAAGCTTAGACAACCAAAAAGAAGACGAGATTCTTTTTACAATATAGACAAGGTATTTCAATCAGAAATTAGAAAAGATTGAATTGTCTTACAAATTTGGTTTAGCAAATCAAATAACACAAATAGAAGTCAGGTCTTTCATCATATGAAAACCTCAACAAGTTTATAAATATATCTCGACGTCTTAAAATTGTCTAGAAAGCTTCCACATCATACAAAACCAACGAGAACAGGTACTTGCCTGCAGTTCTGCTTACTTTTCTAGCCTACATATTGGCTCAACTTTTTTATAGCTTTGCCAATACCAACATTGGTATTGATTTCCAACTAATCTCTGTTAGTTGATGGTATTGACGTGCAAATCTATTGCAGAAACATCCAGTCCAGCCTGGCCTTAAAACATCATTTTGATTGTATTTTTAAGCAGAAGTCAAAGTATAACAATTTGAGGCTTGTCTAGATTTAGCAATTCATTTTATGCTTTGTGCTTAAGGCAATTCTGCTTGAATTAGTCTGTTATATTCTCCATAAATTTGTGTATTTTGCTTTACTTACCGTTTTGTCTAGATAAATTGTGAAATCCTCACCAGTCTGAGGCATAAAAAATAACTCTCTTGGGAGGTTTCCCACCCAAAATCACAATCGTTTGTTTAAAGTCTATTAGTTGGGGCTCAAGTATATAAAGTCATTCAAATTTATTAGAGTATTATCTGTAACAATGACACACTCACACAAAAGAAAGTTAATCCAGAAACCATTAAATGGATAAAAGATTAATGAGGCATTTTACTCAACACAATCAAATATAAAAAGGATAAACAGACATTTAAAGTACAAAAATAGAAAAATAAAATATGACAGGTATACTATACATTTCAGAGTTTTATTTATTTATTTTATTTTTATTTTATTATGCGGATACATTTCAGAGTTATTTACACTAAAACTTGTGCTTTTACTAAACCCTTTGTAGTTCCAGAAATTACACAAATACTCCATAAAGTTTTAAATTGTTTTCTCGAAACCTTTTTTCATTGATTTTTCCTTATAAAATGTCTTTAAATAATAACAAATTTAGTACTTAGATTTTTACAAGCGAAATTTAGGAAGAGGGAATTGAACTTAGGACAGGATATATCATCTTAACTACTTAAGCTTCAAGTCCCTTACAAGCTATTCTTTTCATCGAACCGAAATTAAAGTTGTTATTTGCGTAAGCTTTTTTATATATGAAATCATTAACTTTTAGATGAAAAATTAACAAAATCGGATTTAATGAGAATAATTTGAGACTTCAGGAGAAGGTGTAATTTTCAAAACCACGAGGATTTTGACAACACACAGTAAAATGTAAATAACTCATACATCCAAATTCCAATTGCAAGAAGAGGCTTTCAAATTGCTTCTGGGCCGCACCTGAGAGTAACCACGTCGAGCATCTATAAGAGCAAGTCCAACGGGCCAGTCGAGCCCAAGGCGAAGGGGGAAAAAAAAAATTTGTTCCAGTGGCTAGCCCAAGCTCGGGGCGCTTGTGGGACCCACCAACTCGGGCCAGCCCTAAGGCGAGTTGAGCTTGAGCTTCAGCCCGCGGGCTCTGACGTCAGCGAGTGCGTTCAAATTTTTTTTATCGTCAACGGTAAAAAAAATTTGAACCAGCGCGCGCTGACGTAAGCTCCAACGGGAAGTTGCCACGTGTCACGCCCCCAGCCCTCCGATCAGCATATCCGAATCCAATCCTACGGCTGAGCCTTTTTTGGGCAATAAAAATATGAAAAAAAATTCTAAAAATTTCAGATTTTCTTTTTTTCTATAAATACCTATCAATACCTTCACTTTCAACACCAATCCTTGTACATTTCATTATACTTCTACTATTATTCACTATTTACTCAACATTTTCCTCTTTTTCATCTTGTATTTTGATTTTTGAAATTCATTCGAAATTTGAACCCAAAAATTTATCTGAATTTTGAATTTTGAAATTCATCCAAAATTTGAATCCAAAAATCTTATCTGGAAATTTTATCCGATTATGAATAGTCTTGACACGTAGAAACCCGAAAATCTTATCTGAAAATATTATTCAAATTAATTATTTTCATTAAAACATAAGGGGGAAAAAACAAAAAAATGAATAGTAATTGCCCTTAGCCATAACAATGGGTGGAAACACAAAATACTATTTGTAAGGGCAACTACTATTCACATGAATAGTAGCTGCCCTGACTTCCCCCTTGTCATGTCTAAGGACAAATGGGTGGAGCTGCATCGCCCTAATGTTCTTCGCCCTTTGTCCCAAAGAAACAAATGCCCTCGACTGTTTTCAAGTTTGAAATTCAACCCCTTTTTTTGGGTTTTCTTATTGCCTGGGATTGGAGTAATTGCTTTGCTTTGATTTGTACCTATGAAGACTGAAGAGGTTTTTCTGGCAGAATATTTCCTACCACCATGGATAGCAGCAGTAAGCCAGTGACCGTCAGTTGTGAAAATGGTAAGAAAACTTACCCTAGCTGCAATGGTTTATCCTATACCAGGCAATTTTATTTGGATGGTTCAGATCTTTTTAGAATGCCGAGAACTGCATATTTTCTGAAGGCAGAGAATCAGCTAGGGCTTTAAGTTTTCCTGCAGAAATTGTTCATCATCAACCTCTAACATGATTCAACTCTGCAATTTGAAGACCTTCAGATTGGTTCACTCAATATTTTCTTGTACATTTGCTTCCAAAACAAACAGAGTGTTGGTTGGAGATCCAAAACCCTCACATTTTTCTCTTCAGAGTCAGTTGCTCTGCAGACACATCACCTCAGAAATCTCAGAAAACCAACACAATTTCACAGTCACTTACCTCATAAACACTTGCGCGTTGTCCCCAGAAGGAGCGATTTCAGCTTCTAAGTGGGTCGAGTTGAAGTCACCAGAAAGAGCAGACTCCGTTTTAGAGCTTCTGAGAAACTATGGAGCATCTCAAACCCAGATATCAAAGCTTATTAGGTCACATCCAAAACTTCTTTCAGCTGATCCTGAGAAAACCCTTTTGCCAAAGCTTGAGTTTTTCAGCTCTCTTGAAATTTCAAAAGTGGACCTATTAAAAACTCTGGCTTTTAATCCAAAACTTTTGGCAGTCAGCTTGAGAAATCGGATTTTGCCCACTTATAACTTCCTCAGGAGTATACTCTCTGAGAAAAATGTTGGTGTTATTTTCAAGCACAACTCATGGATTTTCTTGGAAGGTCACTGCAAGCATGTGGTGCCAAATATTGGGCTTTTGAGAGAATCGGGCATGTCTCAACCATGCATTTCTTTTTTGCTAACTCGTGGTACTCGCGTTTTGATGGTAAATCCTGAAAAATTTGGTCAACTTGTGAGTGAGGTTAAGGAAATGGGATTTAATCTGGAAAAATCAACTTCAGTGAATGCCCTGTGTGCATTGTGTGGTAAGAATAAGTTGGTATTGAATAGAAGTCGCGAACTTCTTAAGACATGGGGTTGGTCTGAGGATGATTTTCCCTCCGCTTTCAGGAAGAACCCACAGTGTATGGTTGTCTCAGAGAAGAAACTTATGCAAGCAATGGATCTTTTAGTGAACAAGATGGGATGGTCGTCAGGAATGATTGCCAAATATCCTGTGGTCCTCAGTCTCAGTTTGGAGAGGAGACTTATCCCGAGGTGCTCTGTGGTTAAAGTTCTGTTGTTGAAAGGTTTCATAAATGAGAACTTGAATCTGGGTTCTCTGCTGAAACGAACAGAGAAGCAGTTCTTGGAGATTTTTGTGAACAGATATCTTGGCGAAGTACCTGAATTGTTAGGTGTGTATCAAGGGAAGGTAGATATCCAGGATGTCTGATCTGATATGTTGAAACGGGTGAGGATGTAATTATTTTAGCCACCTGATGATGCATCACTCATATGCATTAGCTTGCTTTTGGCACAATACTATAATGCTGTCCTCTACCCTAGAAATTTTGTCTTTAAAGTAAGGTTTAAATTCTATCCCACATCTTACTAAAATTTTGCAGGAAGTAAATTCAGTTTTTCATTCTTCTACTCGGCAGCCTACCTGTTTTTAATTAGATTTATATATGCTTTCTTATTAGAACAAATGCCTGCCGTAGAGTCGCTAGAATTTCTTCTGTTTATGGTTCCCGACTTCGGTTACCCTTGAAAGTTTATTTTGTAGAATGTGCGCATATAATGCTTCTATTAGGGTACAATGTATTGTATTTTGGTTGAGGAGTGGAAGAAGCTAATTTCTGTCCATTTTTCAAAAGATAAGAATGACTCTCAATCCTTTATCCCCTGCTCTTTGAGTAATTGTCCTCTGTGATGCTGCTAGCGTACTTAAGCAGCCATGGTTGGTTTATAGGAACTACTTAGTGTCAATGATTGATTAGATTCATATGTAATCATGTCAACATGGCATC
>NC_047651.1:3534190-3583681 GCF_902201215.1 Prunus dulcis
AGGGCCAAATACAACAGAAAAGAAAATCCATTCAAGCTTCACACTAAACATGGCTCAAGCACTCGACCATGGTTTCAATCCAAAACCTACCCAACAAGGGCATACCACGCGTCCATCATAACATAATAGTGGCATTTACAAAGCATGAACTGCAATATGTTTCTTTTTCTCCTAAACAAAATTGTTACTAAAATGGAACAAAAGATCCCTAACATAGAGCAATACAAGCAAAGATAGTCAATTGTCATACACACAAAATTAGTCCTCATCCATCCCTGCATGCTGATCTCTCTCACTAGGGCCACCTGCTAGTTTTGCCATTATAATCTGCAAGATAGTCAAAGCACTGTCAACAACCTTTTTTTAATGAAGGTATTAAACATTAAATAGGCTGCAATCAATGGATTCATCATTTCTCACAAATTTTTAGCTAGCCAGAAAACCCCCAACATATAGATTTTCTATTTTTCAGATTCAGATTCAGATTTTTCAGGCTCTGCTACCACAGTCTCTGTTTCCTCCACTGTCGCAGCATGCTTATCATCTGTTTCTTCCTTGACAACTTCAGTTTCCTCCTTATCAGCCATCTGTTAAGTTGAAGAGTGTTGTAAAGTTTCTGTTTTGACCCCTTCCTTTGCCTCAACAGTAGAGAGTTTTTGTGGAGATTCAGATTCCCCTGATGATTTGTCAACCTTTGGCGGATGCTCTGAAGACTCAGCTTTCTGTGATGAATCAACACTACTTCCCTCATTTGTTTGTCCCATAAAAGATATAACAGGATCAAATAGCAATTTCCTTTCAGTAAACGAAGGCCATAATCCTGAAGCTGTCACACATATAGAGGGGACATCTTACTTTCAACTTTCATGCAAAAATAGAGAACACAGCATAACTACCAGAATTCCTTTTTTCCAAATAAATCCTATCATTGAAAACTCTGTTCTACCCGAAACGAGAAACACAATGCAATTAAATACGCTAAGGAAATCATGATTTACAAGTAACGGAAATTCACTATGAGGCACAAAATATGTAGAACATATTGAGCTTCTCAAGCGAAACAGAGACAGACAGGGACAGAAAGAGACCTTCAGCCATAACTTGATTAATTATTTCATCCTTTTCCTTCAGAGGAGCAGCTGCATCACCTTTCTTATTCTGCTCCCGCCGAAGCGTGTCCCTTTCCTTTGTAAGAGCATACACCTGCAATCATAAGTTGGCATAGCCCCTCCAATTATCAGGAGCTGAATTAAAAATAGGCAAGTACCAATTTCATCAAAAACATAACGGGCACATATAACACCTAGATCAATCCAAGCACGATTATAAACAAGACTTTATGAGAAGACCTACCTTCCTTTCAAGTGTTGCAACCCTTTGATGGTATTCCTATCGCAGTGACTCGACTTCTGCATCATTGGATTTTCTCTGTTCAATTATTTTCACCAGTTAATATGTGAACATCTATAAGAAAAATAATTATTAAAATCACAATACTATATGGCTGATAAAGCAAATTGGGAAAGAAAAAAAAAATTGATAATGAGAATGTGAACTAGTCAACCATGGTTGGTTTCAAGAAATACCAGAAATTTTCCAAAACATGAAACATATAATTAGACAACCATCAAATTGTATGTGCAAACTTATAATTCCATAACATGATTGTTACACTGACAAAGATCAAGCATCAGGAATGCTTTTGGGCAAAATGAATAGTCCAATTAGAATCTATGCCTTTATTTTGCATTTACACACAAACAATTTTGAAGAAAACGTTGAAATCAAAATTGAAAAAAGAATGCATTTTAAAATTTAAATATTAACTCAACATAAACCACCTGCAAGAGGAAGTAGCATGAATATAGCAAAGATATTTTCATCCAACAATTCTCCACGGATGCTTCATTCAGTGACAATTCTCCATGATTGGTATTAATTAGTACTTGGGCACAAAGAATTGAGACCCAAAACCAATTTCGAAGAAACCCTAAATCAATTTCTTACAAATCCATACACCATAAACCAAATTCACAAAAACCCCAAATTTCAAAGACAAGGAAGATGAACAGTACCTCGTGGATGTGAATCGTGGAGTTAAGCTTGGATGAATAGCCACCGCTGAGGGAGAAAGACGATTGCGTCGGAGAGAGAGAGAGAGTTACACGAGGGAGAGAGAAGGGCTGAAGAGAGAGAAGGGCTGAAGAGAGAGATAATAGAGCCAAGAGAGTTGAGAGAGAACCCAATTTCTGAAAAACTGAAATGGGTACAATCATTCCACAATAAAAATGTATTTATAGGTGGTAGTTGTAAAAAAATTGGGAAGGGATGGTATTTTTAGTTAAAATTATAAAAAAAGGTGACATTTTAAGCTATTTCCCTTAAATCTAAGGGAGCGTGGTTTTAATAAAGACCTTCATACACTGTACTCTTTTTCCTCCATCCAGGTTTTTATCCCACTGGGTTTTTCCTAGTAAGGTTTTAACGAGGCAGTGTCGCTCAAGATTGACTCACAGAAACAGTGTCAACTATGATATTCAGATAGATGATCAACAGTATGGCTTCAAGATATTCTGCCAAGCATCAGGGGGAGCGTGCCATCAATCAAGACCTTTCCACACTGTACTCTTTTTCCTTCGTCCGGATTTTTATCCCACTGGGTTTTTCCTGGCAAGGTTTTAACGAGGCAGTGTCGCACGCATGTCAATATACACAGAATTTTAATCGAAACACTGGTTAAAAACTCTTTTCCTTCCATTACCGGTATTTGTCCCCCAGGTTTCAAACTTTTTATTTTTTTTTAAAGCATATTAGAAAGATATCAAATTGTGAATTCTGATTTTTCACCAAATTTTACAAAGAAATATTCATGTACTGTTTCATAACTTACGATACATTTAGATTAATCATCATACCCACTTTCTCTATTTTGATTTCCATGTGATTCAATTTGGGGTGGGTGTACTAATAATATTAGGGATGGGTGGTTGTGGCAAGGTGAAGAATGGAAGTATGGCTGTCTGGGAGATAGAGGGTGAGGAGGTTGAGGGTGTTGAATGCTTCTCAGATGCTTTCTTTACTAATTTCTAAATGCATTATTAAATTAATAAATGATCGGTTAATTCATATAGAATTAAAAACTATACTGGGTATTTGTTAATGTGTTATAAATAAATACCATTTATGGAGTTTTTTTAAAGATAAAATAAACTCAAGTGAACCAGCCATGAATACCTCTTTATTATTTTTCATTCCGTTAGTTTATAAATTCATAATATTTTTTAATTAAAAATTTGAAAAATACACCAAAATTTTATCCTGTGTATAATTAAAAGATTCTTTATTCCAAACCATGTTCGCTAATGGGCCAATAAATGGGCAATAATACTTCAATAATAATTCACTCAATGTTTGTATGGATATGTATTTATTATGAATATTGGAAGTTATAGCATAGAAAATTAATAATAAATTGAAGAGAACAACATGTAGCTTCGGAGATTGGTACGTCGTTAAGGTTTCTGAATAGGTGTTCTTCTCGCATAGCGCCAAATTTTTTTCTTCTGATTTTTTTTTTTATTTTTTGAATGTTTTAAAGTAATACAAACTAAAGTTTTATAACATTAATTTGTTTATAAACAAACCAAAACCATACTTAATATTTTATAACATCACACTTTTGTTTCTTTGATCTAATGATAACCATGAATTCAAATAGGTCGAATTATGATTTTTAGAACTCTAATATCGAAGACATTGTCGTAAGGAGCACGTAGCTTTTTTTGGGTATATTTTTTATATTTTTAATTATAAGCGAAAATTATACTTTTAGAGCTTCAGGGTGCATAGAATGTCACAAGGAATTCTTAGGAAATTTCTGTGTATTTTTTGAATTTTTAATTAATTTATTATGAATTTTAAAAGTAAAATTATGATTTCACATATTTGAGTTTAAGGTTATCGTTGGATTAAAGAACAAGAGTATTCTGTTATAGGACATCAATTAGTGTTTTCAATTGCTTAGAAACAAAGTTGAGTTTTTATTATCACTTTACATTTTTTTAAATAAAAATTATGCTTTTAGAGCTTAACGACGTAGATAATGTCACAAGAAGTTCCTAGGAATTTTCGGTGTCTTTTTTGAATTTTGAATTAATTTATTATGAATTTTAGAAATTAAATCCAAGAAAAATACTATTAAATGGTATAGGTCGACAAGTGGCAACGCTGAAGGTGGTGCCATCAGTGTTTCCAACAGGTGGCGTTTTCCGATTACGCCATATGTCATATTGATTACTTTTTTCAAGTTTATCTTTAAAAATTATTTAAAAATAATTAAAAATCAAAAAAATACACCGAAAATTGATACAAACTCCTCACGACATCATCCTCAATTATGGAGGTCCAAAATCATGATTTCACATATTTGAGTTTAAGGTAATTGTTGGATCAAAGAACATGAGTGTTAAGTTATAGAACATCAACTAGTATTTTAAATTATTTTGAAATAAAATTGAGTTTTTGTTATCATTTTATATTTTTATAATATAAAAATTATACTTTTAGAGATTGAGGGTGTATAGAATGTCAGAAGGGGCTCCTATAAATTTTTTTATGTATTTTTTAGATTTTTAATTAATTTATTATGAATTTTAGAAGTTAAATTAAAGAAAAATAGTATGAAATAGTATAGGGCGACACGTGTATAACTCAAAATTTGATTTCATAATATGAAAAAATAATATGAAAATTGCTACAAACTCCTTATGACATTATCTTTATCTTTAAAATTCGAGTTCATGGTAATCATTGGATCATAGAACATGAATATTAGGTTATAAAACATCATCTAGTGTTTTAAATGGCTTAGAAACAAAGTTGAGTTTTTATTATCAATTTACATTTGCATAACTCAAAATTATAATTTTAGAGCTTGAAGGTGTAGAGAATGTCACAAGGAGTTTCTAGGAATTTTTGGTGTATTTTTTGAATTTTTAATTAATTTATTATGAATTTTAGAAGTTAAATTCAAGATAAATAATATTAAATCATACTGAGCGACACGTGGCAGCAGCTGAAGGTGGGGCCGTCAGGGTTTCCTCCAACAGGTGGCGTTCCGCGATTGGCCTATACCCTTTAATATTATTTTTCTAGTATTTTAACTTCTAAAATGCATAATAAATCAATTAAAAATCAATTAAAAATCATAAAAATACACTGAAAATTGCTACAAACTCTTCACAACATCATCCTTGATTATGGAGGTCCAAAATCATGATTTAACATATTGGAGTTTACGGTAATCATTTGATCAAATAACTTGAGTGTTATGCTATGAAACAACAACTAGTGTTTTAGATTGTTTATAAACAAAGTTGAGTTTTTGTTATCAATTTATATTTTTATAAGTACAAGTTATATTTCCCGAGCTTGAGGGTGTAGAGAATGCCACAAGGAGTTCATAGGATTTTTTGATGCATTTTTTAAAATTTTAATTTATTTATTATGAATTTTAGAAGTTAAATCTCAAAAAAAATATTATTAAATTATAGAGAATCACACGTGGCAGTCTCAGAAAGGAGAGTTGTCATTGTTTTCGACAGGTGGTGACCAACGATTGCGCCACAAGTCAATATTATTATATTGTTATTTACCATAAATTATTATTACATTGTTTTGGACTGTTAATTATTATTATATTATTATTAACCATAAATTATTATTATATTGTTATTTACCCTAAATTATTATTATATTGCATTTTACCCTAAATTATTATTATATTCCTTTTAACCATAAACTATTATTATTTACCCTAGATTATTATTATATTAGTTTTTACCCTAAATTGTTATTATATTTCCTTTTATCCTAAACTATTATTATATTTCCTTTAAACCTAAATTATTATTATATTGCCCTCTGTACCAAAATTTTATTTTATTATTATATTGCTTTTTACCCTAAATGACTATTATTTTGCAATGTCACATGGATTTAAATGGAAAAAATATATTTTAAACATAATTAGAATTAAAAAATTGTATTACGAGCTAAAATATTATTTTTAAAAATTAAAAATTAAAAGAAAAAAACCTACAACTCTCTCTCTCTCTCTGTGTTCCAAGCACCAGCGCCAACCACCTAAAAAAACAAAAAAAACCAGTGAACCTGCCCCATCCCTTTTTCTTTCTTATTTTAAATCACAACCACCCTTCCCCAAGTAGTGCCGCCAACCCCACTCTTATCAGTACAACCACCCCAAATTGAATCACATGATGCTTATGCTCTTACTTCTTATGCCTTCAGAGATCTTCCAGATTAACTTGCATTGCCTCAATATGCATCTCTTGGAATATTATCTTGTCCCACCAAAAGAATAAAATACAAATATGGCTAAAACCCAAACCCAGAAAGAAGGCTTTTTCAAATTTCATTTATAAAAAAAAAAGAATTAGGAGGAAAAAAATCAAAATAGAGAAAGTGGGTAGGATTATTAATCTAAAATCTGTGGGAAGTTCATGATGAAAAGGGTACATGAACATTTCTTTGTAAAATTTTGTAGAAAATTGGAATCTGTAAAAAAATAAAAGAAATATTAGGAAAAAAAAGGGGAGGAAATTCATTCATCCCAGCCCACTACCTCCCCTTGATTCTAACTACCCTAGCCTGCTAGCCACCCCTCCACCACGACCATCCCACCCCACACCCACCTGAAACCCAACCTAGATCAAATTCAATTTTGGGTATGTCAGTCTAGTTAAAAGAAGAAAGAAAAACCCATATCTGGAACTTCAGTTTCGTGGATGTCAAAGAGAGAAGGGGAGAAGAGAGAGAAAGAGAAGGGTTGGGTGGTGGGAGGAGAGGTAGAGAGAGGGTGCCAGATGTGAGGTTGTTGGCTGTCGCATAGAGAGATAAGGATAGGAGAGATAAAGAAGGAGAAGGGAGAAGATGAAATTGAAGCTCACTCGCGGGTTGTGATTTTTCTACTGGATAAAAGAAACCCATATGTAACTTACTAATGTTAGCCATTTGATCAATCTAACGGCCCAGTGAATGCCCCCGCAAATAACCACCGCACATAACCTTCGCATTATAGCCTCGCCGATCACTAGTGGACGACTACACTAATGTTGAGAATGGTACCGGGTCTGTAGACCCATGGACATTTAAAAGGTTGAATAAAGGTTTGTTAGAGTTTGGAGCCTTTGTGCCTTTGGGTCCACCATCTGTGCTCACATCCACTTTGGGTAGGGTTCAAAAATCTCTTTTAGGTCATGAGGGAGCCAAAAGCCTCCCATAATCTTTAGTCAGACAAATACTTTAATGGATTCAATTATTTTTTGTGTTTTAAGAAATTATTTGATTGCAATCATAATTCAATTAAAAAAGTTATTAGCTATAAAAGTTTATTATAATTACGGAAAAGTAATATAACATCAACATTATGATAATTTAATGCATCTCCATTAACAATCACACAGAGATGCTAATACTAAATACTTTAATGGATTCAATAATTTTTTGTGTTTTAAGAAATTATTTGATTGCAATCATAATTCAATTTAAAAAGTTATTAGCTATAAAAGTTCATTACAATTACGGAAAAGTAATATAACATCAACATTATAACAATTTAATGCATCTCCATTAACAATCACGCAGAGATGTTAAAATTTGGAGGAAATAATAGGTATGTCAGATTTATTCAGGTCCATTCATTTTAGCATTGATGGATGTTTAGTACCAGAGACGTGGACAATGGACCATCGATTACCATATCAACTTTTTTAGTTTCTGTGTGTGTGTGGTGCTGAGAAAATCTTCAAGGTGGTTGGATTCTTGTGCTGCTGCTATGCTGTGCAAACAAGGGAAATAATTACACATGGATACGTACGTTGACCAATATATGTTCCATTGAGCATGTATAATGTATGGTGTGCGGCTTAGCTTAGCCTAGCTATCTTTGGTACCAAACAGTCCGCATTTCAAATGGGAGGAGGAAACTTCGATGTCTCAAGAGCGATTAGTAGGTGGGCGAGAGAGTGGTGGTTCAAAACTTCATTGCTTGGTTTTTGAAATTACATTGGAAAATTTGAATGGTGGGCTTTGAGTTTACGTTAGTCTAGCTAAATCCAAGACCATTCTTTGTCAAATCTATTGTAATTATTAACCATCCATATCCCTTGGACGTTCTTTGATATTTGCAAACCTTCTGAGTCTGACATTCACCAATGATGAGTGAGAGCCACGTTCTTTGATATTTGCAAAATTGGAGCAAGACGAGCTCATGCAAAGCATAGCTTACCTAATTTGATTTTTTCTTTCTTCTACATTAAAACTGACAATACTTTGCAAAGTTTCCACAAGCCGTGCAGATTTTTTTTATAGTACAAAGTCTACATTGGAACGAGGAAGGAAGTTTCACACACATTATTAATAGGGACGGACCCAGAATTTCAAATTGGAGTGGACTAAATTTACCTTACTTACAAAACCTAATTGCAAATCCATAATTGATAATTCATAACACTGAATTGAAAATCCCTAATTTATACTTTTTGAACCTTAAAAAATCCCCAAATTTTATACTTCTTGAACCTTAAAATGACCCACCAAGAGAAATTGAACATGTTGAAGAGCTGATGCATGAAGTGGGGTAGGCTGTAGGGTGGGTTACATGTGACTTTGGGCTGGAAAATAATAAAAGCCACCTGGGTTATAGCTGAGGTTACCCTGTAATTGGTTCCATCTCTAATTATTAAGGTGTCATATAAGGATTCAGACTTAAGACTAATAATATACAAATCAAAGTCTTTTTACACAAACCGTGCAGAATTTATTAATTAGTTACTAAGCAAGCCTTGATATAATTATATATAGATTCACTTGGATTTAAATAGGTTGCAGTCTAGTCTAATTGGGATTGTTTCTTTTTCCATTAATTAACAAAGTACAAAAAAACAAAATAAATTACACTCGAAATAAAGTAATATTTTAAGTCAAAGCAAAGGAGTAAAAGTCAAAGAAGAAGTTTATAAGTATGGGACTTCATTCTCACGACGTCACATAACCAAAACCAAACCAAACCAAAGCCCAACGCACACCACACCACCCAGCCTTAGCACCGTCGGATTCATCTCCGGCCGCCAGCTAGCTCCTTCCCACTTCATATCAGGGCCGTGCACGTGTTCCTGCAGTATTTAATTCATATGGAGGCGCCACTGCTTCCGGCAGTGAACGGCGGCGATGTTCGGGACTATGAGCCAGTGACGAGCTGGAAGGATGCTCGGTCGGTGACGTGGAGAGAGACTCAGAAGTTGTGGAAAATAGGAGGGCCCATCGCCTTCACAATCATCTGCAACTTTGGGACCAACTCTGTTTCCACCATGTTCGTCGGACACCTCGGAAACCTTCAGCTCTCTGCCGTCTCAATCTCACTCTCTGTGATCTCAACCTTCTCTTTCGGCTTCTTGGTAAATTAGCTCTAGCCACCCTTCCATTTCATTTATTAATTCACATACCATAATTCATATATAATTAATGGGGTGCACGCAATGCGCATGTCGTCAATTTACATATAGCCTAGGTGGGGTGAGATTTAATAACTCTGTCTTTTTCTACTCGATTTATGTTTTTATGATTTGGGTTTCTTATGTTGCACTCGTCTTCTTCTTCATGCTTTTCTTTTATTTAATTTTTTTTTTTGGGGAGACTTTGAAAAAGGCTAAAAAAAGAGAGAAATTTTTTAAAAGAAGCCAAAATGGACAAATTTGCCCTTATTTATGTTTGGATTTCCTAAGGAATCCTTTATATTTGCATGTCTTTAATTTGAAAGTTAAGAAGTTTTTCTGTCTTTTTTGAAAAATTTTTGGCTTTTTTCAAAATTGAAAGTTTTTTTGTGACTAAAACCTAAATTTACTTTTTTGTTTTTAATGTGTGTTAGGTATTACTCAGTTTTCAAAATATTCTGCATTTTTATTTATTTATATATTAAAATGGTTAAATGTATATACCTTCTGTGAATTAGACGGCACACACCTTTCCAGTCTCAGAGACTGACTAAAGTTGAATGGAGAGTTTTTCTATGTTTCTTATTGAAAGTTGTAGTCTTTGAATCATACTCTGCTTCACAGTTGAGAAAAGCTCGGAAATGATAAGAGATTTTGTATGTGAGAGAGAGAGAGAGAGAGAGAGAGAGAGAGAGAGAGAGAGAGGATAATGAGCCCAAAATATTTGAAAAATCAACCCAATTATCCTAATGGATTAGCCTTTGTATTTTGGATAAACCATATTTAATGAGCCCAAAATATTTGAAAAATCAACCCAATTATCCTAATGGATTAGCCTGTATTTTGGATAAACCATATTAACGAACAGTGAAAAATCAAATTTAATTTAACCAATTTTTTTTAAAATCGAAATCTAATTAAAAGGAACACTCAAAACTCTGTCTTCCCCCTTTGAATTATTCTAATGGGTTGTCTTACTAATATGGAATTATGTATGTATGTATGTATGTATGTATGTATGTATGCATGCATGCATATGATAGATCATTCAGATCAAATGCATGATTGATTGATTGATTGGTATGCAGTATCTACTATGTATGTAGCTTAGCAGCAAAAACTATGTCATGGAATTGAAGGAGCTAAATTTGATAATTTGTACGAACTTGTAGCTCGGCATGGGGAGTGCATTAGAGACGCTTTGTGGTCAAGCATTTGGTGCTGGAAGGGTTAACATGCTTGGAGTGTACATGCAAAGGTCATGGATCATTCTATTCGCCACCTGTGTCATCCTCACGCCAATCTACGTTTTCTCTGCCCCGATTTTAAAGCTTATTGGGCAGGACGAAGAAGTGGCTGATCTTGCTGGAAACTTCACCGTATGTGTCATTCCTCAGTTATTCTCACTTGCCATCATGTTCCCTGCCCAAAAGTTCCTTCAGGCACAAAGCAAGGTTGCTGTTCTTGCATGGATTGGTTTGCTGGCCCTTATTATACACATTGGATGGCTCTTTCTCTTCATTTACGTGTTGGATTGGGGCATCTATGGTGCAGCTATAGCATTTGATATCACAGGTTGGGAACTTGCGATTTGTCAAGTTATTTATATAATCGGTTGGTGCAATGAAGGGTGGAGTGGTTTTTCATGGTTAGCTTTCAAAGACATCTGGGCCTTTGTCAGGCTCTCGCTCGAATCAGCTGTCATGCTTTGCCTTGAGGTTTGGTATTTTATGAGTATAATCCTTCTTACCGGCCATCTTAGCAATGCTGTGATTTCTATTGATTCACTTTCTATCTGGTAAGGACCCAACTTCCTCCTTTTTGTTCTTGCAACCACTTTCTACTTCTGCTGCTGATCCTTTGGTTTTTTTTTTTCCCTTCTTAGATTAGATGGTTTATGTACATTGCCGCATTCAAATTATTGATGTTTTTTCTTGGATTTTTACTCAATCAATTGGCATTGCAGCATGAATCTCAATGGATGGGAAGGAATGTTGTTCATTGGAATTAATGCTGCTGTAAGGTAAGTACCAAGACTACTTTTATCATTTGGTGTACCTTGTATGTCTTTGTCATCATACACAAACAACACTTTTTGAGGCAACAAAGATGTTGTGCTTACAATTATCTCTGCCCCTGATTTTTCAGTGTTCGAGTTTCCAATGAACTTGGATTGGGACGTCCAAGAGCAGCTAAATTCGCTGTCTACGTGACAGTCGTTGAGTCTCTGCTCATTGGGATTGTTTGCATGATTGTCGTCTTGATAACGAAAGACTACTTTTCTGTCATCTTCACAAGCAACGCGGAATTGCAACAAGCTGTTGCGAAGCTAGCATTTCTTCTTGGAATTACCATGGTTCTTAATAGTGTCCAACCCGTCATTTCGGGTATCAATCGAGTCACTTGGCTTTTCCTCAGTTCCCTCTCTGTATACAGGACTCTTCCCCCTTTTAATTTTTACTGGATTCATGACTTCAGGTGTTGCTATTGGAGGCGGATGGCAAGGACTGGTGGCTTATATCAACTTGGGTTGTTATTACATTTTTGGCCTCCCACTTGGATTCCTTCTTGGTTATAAAGCAAACTGGGGAGTTAAGGTAAAACATTTTCAGTCTCAGTTCCACAGCTAAATGTTTGTGAGATTCTTTCGTCTTCACGGTCTCTAATCTGTGTTTTGTCCAGCTAGTTTTAATACCAACATTTGTTCATTATTTTAGGGAATTTGGGGAGGTATGATATGTGGAACTGCTCTTCAAACGTTGCTTCTCTTGATAGTGCTTTATAGAACCAACTGGAACAAGGAGGTCAGTTAAATCTGTTATAGGAATCCATATGGTCCTTCAGTTTACTTTATAACTGATCACCAACTAGGATTTTCATTTACTTATGTCTTCAGCATTAATCCTTGTTTAAAAGACAATAATCATAATCTTTTTTCTTGGCACAGGTTGAACAATCTTCAGAGCGAATGAAGAAGTGGGGTGGACAAAACGTTGAATATGAGAAGATAGCTGACAACCATATATGAACTTGACCCTAAAAGAAATTCACATCATGTTTCTCCTCAGACAAGATATCCTGAGTAACTAAAATCTCCCTGCTTATATTGGCCTGAATTTCTCTGGAAGTCATGTTTTAGAGTTGCAGGGTGCCCTTCCAATTTTTGTGTTGACAATTTTAAACTAGCTTGATTTGTTCCCGGCAGGAGATTTTACCTCCCTGTCAGTAGTACAGAATTTACCTATCAATTTGATTCAACTGGTTTGATCTGATTTCCCCTTTTCAGGGTTCTCTTTCATCATCAATAGTTTATGTTAATTTTGGTACTAAAAGTCACTATCTCTAAGATCAATATGCATAAGTTTATTGTTAGAATAGTAGCAAACAAGGGCTTGCAAAGGAGCAACAATAGAAAAAGAAACCATAATGCTGAAAACTAGCTTTCTCGGAGATTCTCCAATAAGTATTTTATGTTGAGTATTCGTTACATGCTTCTAATCTTGGTCGTTGGATTGTATTCATTAAATATGTTGATAGTATTTTAAATGCAGTCCTACGGCCATGCAGAATTTATTAATTAGTTACTAAACAAGCCTTGATATAATTATACATAGATACACTTAGATTGAAATAGGTTGCAGTCTGGCACTAATTGTGAATGTTTCTTTTTCCATTAATTAACAAAGTAAAAAAAACAAAATAAATTACAGTCGAAATACAGTAATATTTTAAGTCAAAACAAAGGAGTAAAAGTCAAAGACGAAGTTGGAACTATATAAATATGGGACTTCATTCTCACGAAGTCACATGACCAAAACCAAACCAAAACCCAACACACACCATCCCAGTTCACAACACCACCACCCAGTCTTAGCACCGTGTGATTCATCTCCGGCCGCCAGCTAGCTCCCTCCCACTTCATATCAGGGCCGTGCACGACTTCATGGCCATAGATGGAAATAGACACAGAGAAGAAGACGGAGACAGAGGGAAGAGAAAAGAAGAAGAAGAAGGAAAAGAGAGAGTTTTCAGTTTTTATTTTATGACTATTATTTCAATTTTCAATTTTCAATTTTATTTTTCATTTTTCATTTATTTTTAACGTACAAAATGAATATTTTACCCTCATATTTAACAGCAAATTGGATGAAATGTTGCGGATTTCGACGGCAAGGGGGAAATTGGCCACAAAAAAAAAGTTTATATCCTTAATTTTCTTTAAAAAAAAAGATAGGGAGTTAATTGAAAGTAAGGTATAAGTTCAGGGGGCAAATCACTAGTATACAAATTCTTGAAAACCGTCAACCAAGTAAATAAAAAACAGGGCCTCTTTTTATATTTTGGCGAACGAAGAGAAGTTCATTGAACAGAAATTCATTCCAAAAAACAGTGAAATTGATAACAATTGCCAAACCACCCTACTTTGCACATCCACCGGAGCCGGGTTTTATGTCCCTTGAATTCCCAATTCATCAACCATTGCAGATATCACGTTCCTAATCGTTAAGGTCTCGGTAAAAAGGCTAACACGAGATAAAACAATGAGAAAATGATGCTTATCCAGTCCTTTGATGCCATGTTGACATGATTCCGTATGAATCTAATCAATCATTGACACTGAAGTGGTTCCTATAAACCAACCGTGGCCAATTAAGTAGGCTAGCTGCATCTCAAAGGACAATTACTCAAAGAGCAGGAGATAAAGGATTGAGAGTCATTCTTATCTTTCGAAAAATGGACAGAAATTAGTTTCTTCCACTCCTCACCCAAAATATAATACACTGTATCCTAATAGAACCAATACATGCGCACATTCTACAAAATCAACTTTCAAGCATAACCAAAGTTGGGAACCATAAACAGAACAATTCGAGCGACACTACAGCAGGCATTTGTTCTAATAAGAAAGCATATATAAATCTAATTAAAAACAGGTAGGCTGCCGAGTAGAAGAATGAAAAACTGAATTTACTTCCTGCAAAATTTTAGTAAGATGTGGGATAGAATTTAAACCTTACTTTAAAGACAAAATTTCTAGGGTAGAGGACAGCATTATAGTATTGTGCCAAAAGCAAGCTAATGCATATGAGTGATGCATCATCAGGTGGCTAAAATAATTACATCCTCACCCGTTTCAACATATCAGATCAGACATCCTGGATATCTACCTTCCCTTGATACACACCTAACAATTCAGGTACTTCGCCAAGATATCTGTTCACAAAAATCTCCAAGAACTGCTTCTCTGTTCGTTTCAGCAGAGAACCCAGATTCAAGTTCTCATTTATGAAACCTTTCAACAACAGAACTTTAACCACAGAGCACCTCGGGATAAGTCTCCTCTCCAAACTGAGACTGAGGACCACAGGATATTTGGCAATCATTCCTGACGACCATCCCATCTTGTTCACTAAAAGATCCATTGCTTGCATAAGTTTCTTCTCCGAGACAATCATACACTGCGGGTTCTTCCTGAAAGCGGAGAGAAAATCATCCTCAGACCAACCCCATGTCTTAAGAACTTCGCGACTTCTACTCCATACCAACTTATTCTTGCCGCACAATGCACACAGGGCATTCACTGAAGTTGATTTTTCCAGATTAAATCCCATTTCCTTAACCTCACTCACAAGTTGACCAAAGTTTTCAGGATTTACCATCAAAACGCGAGTACCATGAGTTAGCAAAAAAGAAATGCATGGTTGAGGCATGCCCAATTCTCTCAAAAGCCCAATATTTGGCACCACATGCTTGCAGTGACCTTCCAAGAAAATCCCTGAGTTGCGTTTTAAAACAGCAACAACATTTTTCTCAGAGAGCATACTCCTGAGGAAGTTATAAGTGGGCAAAATCCGATTTCTCAAGCTGACTGACAAAAGGTGTGGATTAAAAGCCAGAGTTTTTGCAAAGTCCACTTTTGAAATTTCAAGAGAGCTGAAAAACTCAAGCTTTGGCAAAAGGGTTTTCTCAGGATCAGCTGAAAGAAGTTTTGGATGTGACCTAATAAGCTTTGATATCTGGGTTTGAGATGCTCCATGGTTTCTCAGAAGCTCTAAAACGGAGTCTGCTCTTTCTGGTGACTGCAACTCGACCCACTTAGAAGCTAAAATCGCTCCTTCTGGGGACAATCCACAAGTGTTTATGAGGTAAATGACTGTGAAATTGTATTGGTTTTCTGAGATTTCAGAGGTGATGTGTCTGCAGAGCAACTGACTCTGAAGAGAAAAATGTGAGGGTTTTGGATCTCCAACCAACACTCTGTTTGTTTTGGAAGCAAATGTACAAGAAAATATTGAGTGACCCAATCTGAAGGTCTTCAAATTGCAGAGTTGAATCATGTTAGAGGTTGATGACGAACAATTTCTACAGAAAAACTTAAAGCCCTAGCTGATTCTATGCCTTTAGAAAGTATGCAGTTCTCGGCATTCAAAAAAGATCTGAACCATCCAAATAAAATTGCCTGGCATAGGATAAACCATTGCAGCTAGGGTAAGTTTTCTTACCATTTTCACAACTGACGGTCACTGACTTACTGCTGCTATCCATGGTGGTAGGAAATATTCTGCCAGAAAAACCTCTTCAGTCTTCATAGGTACAAATCAAAGCAAAGCAATTACTCCACTCCCAACCAGAAAACCCAAAAAAAGGGTTGAATTTCAAACTTAAAAACAGTCGAGGGCATTTGTTTTTTTGGGACAAAGGGCGACGAACATTTGGACGATGATGCTTTGGTTTATAGACGCTCGACGTGGTTACTCTCAAGTGCGGCCCAGACGCAATTTGAAAGCGCCACTTCTTGCAATTGGAATTTGGATGTAGGAGTTATTTACATTTTACGGTGTGTTGCCAAAATCCTTGAGGTTTCGAAAATTAGGGGAAGACGTACCTGAAGTTTCAAATTGCTCTCACAAAATTCGGTATCATTATTTTTTCGTCCAAAAGTTAATGATTTCATATATAAAAACACTTGCACAAATAACAAATTTAATCTCGATTCGATTAAAAGACTAACTTGTAAGGGGCTTGAAGCTTAATTGGTTAAGAAGATATATCTCATCCTAAGTTCAATTCCCTCTTATTGAATTTCGCTTGTAAAAATCTAAGTACTAAGTTTGTTATTATTTGAAGACTTTTTTTATATATAAAATCATCAATTATAGAAGGACAAATTAATGGAAAAAGGTTTTGAGAAAACAATTTAAAACTTTATGGAGTATGTTGCTATTTTCACCCATCTATCATATTTTTCCACCAACTTTATCTTCAAAATTTTAACGACAAATTTACCCATTTGTAAAATGACTTTTGATGACAAATTTACAACTCTATATCTCTTTAACACGCACCCACGCCCATAAAAAATATTTTTTTGAAACCCATACCCATCTTCATACCCAACCCACCAAATAATAATAATAATAATAATTCCATATTCGCACAGTAATTATCATCATTCAACATCAAATCATGTACCACTTCACACCATCCCCAAAGCTTCATTTATATCAATATAACAGCAAATAACCACAATTAAATAATATTATAATCTTAAAATTAAACGACTATAAACATACCTTATAAATGTTCAGAGAGTAATGTACACTAAATCAAAAGTCCAAACACTACCAAAACTCGTTATACGGCCTCAACAACGCATTTAAAATCAAACCCTAGTTCCCGAGACTTCACACGGGCCCACCACCTTAGAGAAGTCCTAAGGCTATTCTAGCACTTTACAAAGGACGGGATTGTCTCAAAAAACTCGTGGTCAATGGTTTGTTCAAACTTTCCATTTTTTTGTCAATAGGGCTTGCAGGGCCCATGACCTTTGATTTCAAGACCAAAAGTTCCTAGAGGTCCAACCAGGTCTACTAAACACATCCTGAAAGTTTGGTTTCGATCGACTGGTCGGATTGCTCTTGATTGAGCGATCGGACGGTCACCGATTTACCAAATCGTAAAATCATTGATTCAGAGTATCCGGGACACTGATTCTCAACCCGTGAGTTCCTACACGATCTCAGAGGCACGAGGAATGACATACTTGGAATTGGAGCCAATCCAATGGTTCGAACATATCGAACCCATATATTGCTTAATAGGCGTAAATCTGTTCGACTGTCATACGATAACCAAATTCGAATCCTAGCATACCGTCGTGCTCGGGACTACATGGAGAACATTTTAGAACACAATGGGCCTCCACACCATGGCCCAAGCGCAGCCACAAACGTCGGTAGCGCGGGGTGGATTGAGAAAATTTCAGCTATGTAAAATTCTCGAAACACCCTACAATACCTATACCAATACGTTCAGACTAACAATGGGAACACTTTTTTGTTTCTTGGACCATGGTCAAAACGCGACCGGAGCTAGATGAAATCACAACCAAAACACCTGCCTAATATAGGTATATTGAACGATCTGTAAACTCAAAATCGATTTACAATATGTATATAAACAAATAGAGCACGAAGAGTAGATGAAGTTTCATACCTAACTCAACGAAAATGGTGGGCGGAGTCGCTGAAAACGGCGTTAAAAACTTCTAAAATCACCCGAACTTCCAATCGTTCCAATTTAATTTCCTTGGGTTTTTGAGCTGGGAAAATGAGTGGATTAGATAGAAGACGTCGATACGAAACTTTTGCAACCAATTTCACCTTAGTCGGACACTGTGTCACATCCCGGGATCGGCTTCGCCGTAGCACGATATTGTCCGCTTTGGGCCCCCTCTCTACCCGCACGGTTTTGTTTCTGGGAGCTCACGAGCAACTTCCCAGTGGGTCACCCATCCTGGGATTGTTCTAGCTCCCAACTCGCTTAACTTCGGAGTTCCTACGACTCCGAAGCCAGTGAGCTCCCAAAAGGCCTCGTGCTAGATGGATGCGGGTGTGCACATATAAGGCACATCACCCCCTCTCCGTTGGTTGATGTGGGATCTTACAATCCACCCCCTTAAGGGCCCGACGTCCTCGTCGGCACACTCGCACCACACGACAGAGTGGCTCTGATACCAAATTGTCACATTCCGGGATCAACTCCGTCGTAGCACGATATTGTCCGCTTTGGGCCCCCCTCTCTACCCGCACGGTTTTGTTTCAGGGAGCTCACGAGCAACTTCCCAGTGGGTCACCCATCCTAGGATTCCTCTGGTCCCCAACTCGCTTAACTTAGGAGTTCTTACGACTCCGAAGCCAGTGAGCTCCCAAAAGGCCTCGTGCTAGATGGATGCGGGTGTGCACATATAAGGCACAGCACCCTCTCTCCGTTGGTTAATGTGGGATCTTACACACTGGACGACGACGAAATCGCAGTCATAAATTTGATGTTGCGTGCGGAGGAGAGAGAGAGAGAGAGAGAGAGAGAGAGAGAGAGAGAGAGAGAGAGAGAGCTTATCTGTTTTTAAAATCCAACTTCGAAAAATTTATGGTTGTGCCACTACACTTCCGTTGATCACAATTTCATCATTAAAATTCCGATTTGGGCCTACTACGTGTCTACAAACTCGTGACAGCGAGCTCGATACAATAGTGTCACTCATTTCCCCTAGATCTTTCTAGATTAAAAGTGACCAAATTACACCTACTCCCAAGGGTAAAATTATAATTTCACAAAAGAATTAAATTTGATTAAATTGGGTCAAGGATGTTAGAGTATGGATTTTTGGTAAATAAAGCCCAACGTTTTGTAAAATGAACCCAATAGCCCATTTTGGCTAGTGCGTAGATTCTAGAAATTTGTCTCATCTTATACCGAATGTTTTGGGGGTGCTTTTTTATGCCGTGTGTTCTCTTATGTGCATTTAGGGCTTAATAAAATAGTCTCACTTCGTCATATTTTTATCCCACAAATGCGTATTTACGCATCAAAATTCAACACTTCGGTATTTCTCTTCCAATTTCAACCATATTCTCGTTGTCTCAAAATGGCTTCAAACACGACTCCAAAAATGCGTGGATGCATAGTGGCTTGGAACACAATCCTAAAATGTGTTAGTTGCTTGATCCGATCATCAATTTCATTCAGAGTGACGATTTTTTTTTTTTTTCTTTCAACAACTCTTCTACAACATTTGACCTTTTTTTTTCTTGTTGGAAGTCACAAGTTTTGTCAGCTTACCCAAAAAAAAAGGGCCAAAATAGTAATACTAGAGTCCTTATCTAACTCCTGTATCTCTTCAATTAAGAGATATTTGAGGTTGACCCTTATAGGAAGCAAGTGCTGAGTTCTTCAAAGACTAGGTAGATAGATAATTCAAAATTTTACCCAATTTCTGAGGATTTGAATTTCAGCAAAGTGTTTGACAGCATTCTTGCCCTCCATGAATCAGGGGGGAATTGATTCTAAACAATTTTAATCAAGGGAAAGAAAACCCACACTCCGACAAATATTGTATATGTGGACATCGAGGACGAAAAATATGTGTTTTAGCTAAAATATAGAAGAAGCCAGAGAAAAAAGAAAAATTAGCCCAGCCCGGTATAAATTCCTTGTTCCGCCCTTATTTGGGTGGGCTAAGGAAATTTGTGTGTGGAAAGGGGAATGGAGGAAGGGCCTGTAAAGAGGGAAGGGGGATTGGATTTCAAGATGGGCGGGGTTGGTTGGAGCCGTTGGTGGTGCACAGATGATGGGGTAAGGTGATAATTTTTTTATTTTCAATTTATTTTTTTATAATGATTTTTCTATTCTTAATATACCCTTGAAAATGGAAAAACTAAAATATCCTTAAAAATAGATGAAGAATTGGATGGTGTTAAAGTGAGATGACAAATCATGAATTTTGAAATAAGGTGACATTTCTCTTAAATTTTTCTTAATGACAAATTTATTTCAAGGCATAAGTTCATGTAACATTTAAAAAAAAAAAAAATTTAAAATCCCTTCAGGAAATTAAGTGCTTGCATAACATCAAAAAATTCATTTTCGGGCACTTATTTTCTCATGGCTTGGGGCAATGAATTGCATGTATGGCAACTAAGAATCAATTCTTGAAAACTGTCAACCAAGTAAAGAATAAACAAGGCCTCTTTTTATATTTTGGCGAACAAAGAGAAGTTCCACGCATCTTTGCACAACCATCAGTGCGGGATAGATTCATCCTAAATATAACAACAGCCAAACCACCCTACTTTGCACATCCATCAGAGCCGGGTTTTATGTCCCCTGAATTCCCAATTCATCAAGCATTGCAGATATCGCGTTCCTAATCGTTAAGGTCTCGGTAAAAAGGCTAACACGAGAGAAAACAATGAGAAAATGATGCTTATCGAGTCCTTTGATGCCATATTGACATGATTCCATATGAAACTAATCAATCATTGACACTGAAGTAGTTCCTATAAACCAACCGTGGCCGCTTAACTAGGCTAGCTGCATCTCAGAGGACAATTACTCAGAGAGCAGGGGATAAAGGATTGAGAGTCATTCTTATCTTTTGAAAAATGGACAGAAATTAGTTTCTTCCACTCCTCGCCCAAAATACAATATATTGTACCCTAATAGAAGCAATACAAGCGCACATTGTACAAAATCAACTTTCAAGGGTAACCAAAGTCGGGAACCATAAACAGAACAATTCGGGCGACGCTACAGCAAGCATTTGTTCTACTAAGAAAGCATATATAAATCTAATTAAAAACAGGTAGGCTGCCGAGTAGAAGAACGAAAAACTGAATTTAATTCCTGCAAAATTTTAGTAAGATGTGGGATACAATTTAAACCTTACTTTAAAGAGACAATTTCTAGGGTAGAGGACAGCATTATAGTATTGTGCCAAAAGCAAGCTAATGCATACGAGTGACGCAGCATCAGGTGGCTAAAATAATTACATCCTCACCCATTTCAACATATCAGATCAGACATCCTGGATATCTACCTTCCCTTGATACACGCTTAACAATTCAGGTACTTGGCCAAGATATCTGTTCACAAAAATCTCCAGGAACTGCTTCTCTGTAGGTTTCAGCAGAGAACCCAGATTCAAGTTCTCATTTATGAAACCTTTCAACAACAGAACTTTAACAACAGAGCATCTTGGGATAAGTCTCCTCTCCAAACTGAGACCGAGGGCCACAGGATATTTGGCAATCATTCCTGACGACCATCCCATCTTGTTCACTAAAAGATCCATTGCTTGCATAAGTTTCTTCTCTGAGACAACCATACACTGTGGGTTCTTCCTGAAAGCGGAGGGAAAATCATCCTCAGACCAACCCCATGTCTTAAGAAGTTCGCGACTTCTATTCAATACCAACTTATTCTTACCACACAATGCACACAGGGCATTCACTGAAGTTGATTTTTCCAGATTAAATCCCATTTCCTTAACCTCACTCACAAGTTGACCAAATTTTTCAGGATTTACCATCAAAACGCGAGTACCACGAGTTAGCAAAAAAGAAATGCATGGTTGAGACATGCCCGATTCTCTCAAAAGCCCAATATTTGGCACCACATGCTTGCAGTGACCTTCCAAGAAAATCCATGAGTTGTGCTTGAAAATAACACCAACATTTTTCTCAGAGAGTATACTCCTGAGGAAGTTATAAGTGGGCAAAATCCGATTTCTCAAGCTGACTGCCAAAAGTTTTGGATTAAAAGCCAGAGTTTTTAATAGGTCCACTTTTGAAATTTCAAGAGAGCTGAAAAACTCAAGCTTTGGCAAAAGGGTTTTCTCAGGATCAGTTGAAAGAAGTTTTGGATGTGACCTAATAAGCTTTGATATCTGGGTTTGAGATGCTCCATAGTTTCTCAGAAGCTCTAAAACGGAGTCTGCTCTTTCTGGTGACTGCAACTCGACCCACTTAGAAGTTAAAACCGCTCCTTCTGGGGACAATCCACAAGTGTTTATGAGGTAAGTGACTGTTAAATTGTGTTGGTTTTCTGAGATTTCTGAGGTGATGTGTCTGCAAAGCAACTGACTCTGAAGAGAAAAATGTGAGGGTTTTGGATCTCCGACCAACAGTCTGTTTGTTTTGGAAGCAAATGTACAAGAAAATATTGAGTGAACCAATCTGAAGGTCTTCAAATTGCGGAGTTGAATCATTTTAGAGGTTGATGATGAACAATTTCTACAGGAATTAAAGCCTAGCTGATTTTCTGCCTTTAGAAAGTATGCAGTTCTCGGCATTCAAAAAAGATCTGAACCATCCAAAAAAAATTGCCTGGTATAGGATAAACCATTGCAGCTAGGGTAAGTTTTCTTACCATTTTCACCACTGACGGTCACTGGCTCACTGCTGCTATCCATGGTGGTAGGAAATTTTCTGCCAGAAAAACCTCTTCAGTCTTCATAGCTACAAATCAAAGCAAAGAAATTACTCCAATCTGAGGCAATAAGAAAACCGAAAACAAAGGGTTGAACATCAAACTTACAAAAAGTCGAGGGGCTTTGTTTCTTTGGGACAAAGGGCGAAGAACATTTGGGTGATGATGCTTTGGTTTATAGACTCTCGACGTGGTTACTCTCAGGTACGGCCCAGAAGCAATTTGAAAGCCTCTTCCTCAATTGGGATGTATGAGTTCCCTGGAAGTTTTCACCAAACCCATGGGTTTCAAAAATTACACAAACACCTTCTAAAGTTTCGAACTGTTTTCACGAAAGCTTATACAAATAACAAATGAATACTGTTATTTTCAACCGAAGTCCTATTTCCTCACCCACTATTATGTCTAAAATATGCTTTAATTATTAGGAGAATGGTAGCAACTTTCTCTTTAACATTCTTTTTTGGATCTTCTCCATTTTCTTCTCGACATATGTCATTTTCCTTTCCAAGTTTATCCTTATTAAATGTATTGAAATTCTTTTTCTTTTCTTTTTTTTTGACAAATCTTTTACCACTTTGTTAAAAAAATTCAACAAAAAGCATCAAATTTTTTTTTTTTTCAATGGGAACGTTGTAATAACATAAAACAAAATATCCCGAAATTAGTATTAATTTATTCTAGAAAAAAGACGATTTTGCCCTCACATTATTTTATTAGGAAAAAGTTGACTTTTTGACTGAGAAGGAATTTGGCAAATTCGTTTATGCCGTTGAGTAGAGCACGACGAAACGAGTCCGTAGACACGGAGTACTCGAATCGGAGTTATAACGAAGAAAATACAGTCAAACTACCGCGAAGGGCAAAACGGTAATTTGGAAAAAGTCAGATTTTATCGCTTCTCTCTCTCTCCCCCTCAGCTTTCTCTCTCCTCCCGTCGCCCCCCTCCCCTTCCGATCAAGCCAGCGGCCACCACAGGCCGTCTCGATCCACGGCGTCCATACCGTCGGAACCGTCTCGCCGCCGCCGTCAAGCCACGACCGGTCTCTACCCTTGGGCCGCCCGAAGTTCGCCGGAAATAGGAGAAAATTGACCGGTTTTCACCCGATTTTCAGACCCCTCGTACTCCCTCAATTCTCAACCAAATCTTTCGAGTAAGGTATAGATTCTCACATATTTTTCATGCTTTAGCTGATGGTTGGATAGGTTTTCATCGATTTTAGCCGTAGAACACTCGATTTTCGAATTGAAAATCGGCCGTTTTCGGCCACTTTTTGGGGTATGTCAAGGACAAAAGTTTGGAGCCTTGGTTTTGATTTTTTCCGGCGAACCGTTATCGCTTTGGACACCCAAGCTGTCAGCGCTTGTGGCGGCGCATGGGTGAGGGTAGTGTAGTGACTCTGTGTATTTTTGCGATCCTCGTGTCGTCTCGAGCGCGTACAATTTCACGGATCTCGATTTGTAGTCCGTTTGAGCCCCGAACAGATTTTCCATATTGTGCGATTTCAAGGTGTTGTATCGTCGAGCGGTTCGATCGCACTCAATTTCTGATATGTCGTTCTACATGATTTCAGGATCGTGTAGGATTCAACGGATCGGGAATCGAAGTCCCGGATACTCCGAAATCACGAACCCTGGGCTAGGGTTTGGATTTTAAGCGATAACGCGATTGTAGCCCATCCGACCGTCCAATTCGGGCCAAACTCGCAGGATATGGGTATTTCTCTGTGAGGAACCTCTAGAGAATCCCAGATCGGCCATCGGACATCGTGGACCCCATGGGGTTCCGGATCGACCGGTCTGGCAATTTATCTCTTAATAAAGCTTCAGATCTTTTAAGACCGTTTTAATTGTCTGAAATGCTACAGTGGGCATAGAATTGACTTTAAGATGAGTGCACGCATCTCTAAGAGCTGGGGGTCAGGGTTTTTAATTTAATATTTTTATTGAGCAGTTTTATTAATTTAATATTCATAGTTAATTAGGCACTGAAGGCCAGACTGAACCACATGAGGGACCTTCAAGAGGTCCAGCTAGCTCGGACCAGAAGTGAGTGGACTTTTCTTTTCTAAACAATTTTTGTAAATAAATTTCATATTTGATCTTGAATAGGTTTTATTGAATGTTTTCCAAGCATGATTTGTGCAGTAATATTTCTATAATTCTATGCTGCTTAGTTGCACATGCTAAAAAGTTATAGAAAACAGAGTTTGAGGCTTGTATCAGATAAGATAGCAGCATAATTTTAGATTACAGTATTTATCAGACTTTCCTAAAGTAATTTATTTTAAAACCACCATGTACCCAGATATGGTTATTTACCCTCAGTTATACCGACGTTTACGGATGTCCAGTTTATTTTTAGTTCTGTCAGTGCACTTGACATTGCCTCAAGAGTTTCGGGGACGCTCGGACCGTGAGTGCCAGGATTTGCGGCTCGGCTGACTTTGTGTCATCGAGACCTGTCAGGATTGCGGATCAGGCTGACTACAGTCTCCTGAATCCTGCCAGAGCGGCTCGAGTCGACTTTGTGTCATCGAGGCCTGCCAACGGATCAAGCTGACTATAGTCTCCTGAATCCTGCCAGTTTGCGGCTCGGATAGACTGTGTGTTGCCGAAACCTGTCAGGGGAATTGACGGATTTACAGGGGTACACTTAGGTGGTAGTTTTAAAAGAGTTTCAGTGCTTTTATGTAATTATTGCTTTCAGTCATTTTATGCGAGTTTTCTCGACATTTGTGCATATTTTATATCTACATAGATACGTATACCTATATATGTTTAATTGAATGCCTGGTATCTGAATACGGTCGAACTTTAGATTTGCATACCTAGTTATTTTTACTACAGGGGTTATTATGTTTATAAATTGTTTCAAGAACATTATTTTTGTCCACTCACACTTTCAAATTGTTTTGGGCCCCCAGGCAGTAGAAGTGCACAGGAATCCACCACCTGGCCACTCCTAGCTCCCGCGCCACCCACGAAACGTAGGATTTTGTTGTAAAGTACTTAATGTTTTGTAAATTTGTAGTAACTGCTCTGATATCTGGTTGGAGTGGAGAACCAGAGTTGTGAAATGTTTGGTTGACTTATTCTGGCAGTTGGGGTGAATATATTTGCTTGTTTAACAGGTGAAAATTTTTGGGTTTGGACAAATTACAGGGAAGACTCTGCCGAATATTCGGCGGAAGTCTAAGGGGAGTTTTAAACGTAATTGTAACAGGAAGGGTAAAAAGGTCATTTGTGCCCGACATTGCCAGGTGTTGGACACGCACAGGATTCGACTCAAATTCCAAAGTGGAATTAAGATCGGGTCCTGTCGACGTGACCAGGGACGGACTCACAGTGGGATCAATGGGGTCAAATGACCCTATGGACTCCATGAACGTAAGGTAGAAGGTCCTTTTCAACCTGTTTGTGACCCCATGAATGGCTGAAGGAGGAGCTGCAAATTTGAGGAAGAAGAAGCTGAACAGGGGTTCAGTTTTTTTTAAAAAAAAAGAAGCTGACCAAAACGGCGTCGTTTTGGGTCAGCTTCTATTTTTTTTTTTTTAAAACCCGGCTGGCAAAAACGGCGTCGTTTTGAACCAACCCAGCAAATTTTTTTTAAAACGCGCTGGATCCAAAACGGCGTCGTTTTGAATCCAGCGAAATTTTTTTTTAAATGCGCTGCCACCAAAACGGCATCGTTTTGGACCAGCAGCAACGAATTTTTTTTTAAAAGACCTGGCCAAAACAACATCGTTTTGGTCCAGGTTTTCGAAAAAAAAAAATTATATATATATATATATATATATATATATAGAACAGATTGTAGTTGAAACAGACCCTTCTCAAAACTCCAAAACCCCCATTTCCTAAACCTAAATCCCCAATCTCCACCAACCCACGAACCTTTAACCCTCTCCCCACCAAGCTTTCATCTTTTAAAAAAAAAAAAAAAATTGAACTTTTACACTATGACCCTACGAGTTCATATTCCTAAGTCCGTCCGTGACGTCTTGTTTTTAAACACAATTAGTTAAATGCTAAGATAAGGAAAAGAAAACATAACAGTAGAAGATAAATATCAGTAATACCAAATAGTTGAAGATAAACATTACCAATATCCATTGACAAATAAAATTTGATTTTAAAAATAGGAAATGATAAAATAGTTTATTAGCAACAATAGATTCACGGTAATTATAAAGCGTCTGTTAAAAAAAAATCGAACCAGTCCCGTCTATATCACTTAGAAGAGTGGGTACAAACTATACCGAATCGGATATGTTAATTTCATTTATTTATATCCGAATATACTAGTTAAAGTGGCTGCGATGCAGTTGGCAATTTAGGGCTGTCAACCTCTACTAGAAGAGGTGCCTAAGAAAGAAACACATCTTGTTTAGGAATGTTAGGATTGTCATTCATTTGTTTGCACCGGCATGTTCATCCAACCTCGTACCTGCTGGCCTTTCAATGGAGATCATGATATGTAGCTTGATTTAGGCTATGACACAAAGAATCACATCTCAAAACAATATAAAAACAGAAAAAGAAAAATACACAATTGCCCATCTAATTGTAAAGGCAAGATAAACTAGAGCTTGTCCGTTCATTTCCTGTACATTCTCTTTCAATGTTGAAATCCCAGAGACACCTCACCTGGGAAGAACAAATTTTTATACAAAATGAATCACATCCACTGGAGGTCCACACCTTTTGGTTTTCTTTTTCATTTACAGTTCCAAAAGGCTTGAGTAACTCTGTTCACAACTTTAATCTCTAACCAGAACACATCATATATCTGTGACTATAAATTAAAAGAGGTTATGACACTGGGGAATAAATGCAATAACAGATATGCCAAAGCATACTCCCCTGGCAGCCACTACTCAAACTCAATGACAATGACAATGTCAATGACCAAACTGATGCTTTCTTTTTAGTAAGCATTGCCATTTCCGCTAAAGACCAACTATACAGGGATGACTGCCAGCTTCAAGTTAAAACTCAGGTCAAATTATACCGTCATGTGTCTTCTACAAAAACTCTGAAGATGAAAGCACGAAAGCGTCTTGAGTATTGCTTCGGATCAACAGCAGAGATTGAAGTTGGGTCATATTGGAATGATTTGTATGCATGCTCAAGCTTTTTGCTGATATCATAGTCCTGTAGTATGTCAATTATACCGAAGAACAGAATGACATCATATAATTCTCCTGTTGGGTCTCCAACCAACTGAGCCTCACAATCACTTCTTCTCACTGTCCTTTCAGCCCATGCAGGCATATTAATACCTAATCTAATCGAAGACCACCTGAAAGAATGCAATGAAATCATATGAATCAGGTATAATTACTACTAGGGAGTTCTTCAAAAGATGAAAGTTAGCAGAGTGTTAATGGAGCACAGTGTTAATGGATTCATTCTTACCGGTTCGAGTCAGAAAGAAGCCTATCCATGTCGACTTTAGAAAGGCGAGGGGCCCCTTCATTGTCAGGGTCAGCATTTCCTGCAAGATCAGAACATAAATCATGTGTCAGAAAGGGTTTGCTTTGAATTTATGAGCTGGCCAAGTAATTGAAGAAATGAGCTAGAAATAACCAGTAGGAGTGCGAACTCCAGAGGTTCGGTCTGGTGTGGGGGGTTCCCTGCATGAGGCTTCTTGGAAGTGAAGGCCAACCAGCAGACTGTAGTCCATTATTCTTTCGTGTTCAAGAAAGTCGCAATCTCTGTCCACTTGCCTGCATCAAGGTATACTTTTAACTTAAAAAGAGAAACTAGACTAAATTATTACTGCAAAATCCTCCATATCTAACTTCTAATATACCAAACATTCTCACATATGGACATAGCATTCAAAGTGTACGAATCTAATGCAAACTCAAACCTTATGGAAATTGTTATCATTTTATTTATTCAGACATTATGCTTTTTTATTATTATATAGATATGCTTAATGCACAACAAGATACAAAGCCTAAGCTTAATAACTTAATCAGCTTTGCTAAATTGAGTTTCTAAGCTCAACGGACTGCATAGGTACACGTGCATACATGGAGTGATAATGTTAGGAGACAAAGAAAAAAGAGAGAGAGAATTAAACCGTGAATGGTTAGCATAAGTTCTGACTATGACCTGAATGTTTGCTCAAAAGTGCTTAGCATCTTACACTCATCCTCAATCAACCACTCCTTTTTCCTAAAGTCAGGCATTAGTTACTTTCGAGGTTTGACAAATAACCAAAACTGCAAAAATTCTGAAGAACGAGCTTTAGCAGCTAGTTTAAGGCCAAGGAACTCTTTTTCAACACGCATGATTGTGCATAATAGTGGAAAGTATAATCTGACTGAGGAACTACTTTTTTCTCATCAGGTTCCTACCATTGAAAAGATTCATTATGAGAGAAATGATATTGAGGTTGCATAATATGCATCAACCTTATGAGTTATGATGGTGACTCTAGCTATTCCTACGCAGTTTTAACACTATAATGAAGGAAAGGGAACGTTCATATATTTTTTATTCCTCTTCCTAACCAAAAAAAGTTAATACAGTAGACCAAAACAATCATAGAGAAGAGACTTAGAACACAAGTTCCCAACCAGCAAAAGAAAGAGAGCGAGAGAGAGAGACGGACAGATGATAGACAGAGGAAAAGCAAAACTATACCTGCAGAACTCTTGAAACCAAACCTTCTGCAACCTAAATATATAATTAAGATCAAGGTCTTTAAGAGTCGTTGTTGCATCAATTTCGGACTCAGGTTTATCGGTTGTACGGCCAAGGGAAGAGCCTTTTAAATCAAACCGCCTATGAATGCCATACTCGGAGCAAAATAGATTCCCCATAATGACAAATCGCACCTGGAATTTCATAAAGTTCATAATCAGAAGTTGATAACTCAATTAAGGTTAAATACCAAAGAACATTACCTTCTTTTGGGCAGTCCCTGTTAATTTTACACAGTGAAGACCGTAAAATTTGGTGACCAGAGTATTCTCAAAGGATCGAACATGATTATAGTAAGCTGGAAGCATTCTCAGAAGCACCTGTAACAGTGTTGGCTAGTGGAGATCAGCACATTATATGGTGTGGAAACTTAAAGGATGAAATCAGAATTCACTCGGGTATTAATTGGGAAGGATGTCATGATTAAATAGTAGTGGCAGCAACATAATTCAGTGCTACCTTTGGAATTGGAGAATGCCAGACATGAATTTCAGAAGTAGAAAGCAGTACAAAGTACAGACTCTTATTTGTTATGGATTAATTCAAGAATCACAACATTCGTCAGCTAAATTTGATAATTTTAAATCTTAATTGAGGGGACAGAATATGGTTATAACTGCAAGTTTTGGCACAAATAGTCAATATAAATCTAGGGGGCGGGGTTGGTGGGGGCAAAGCAGGAAGTGGGGGGAAAGGGGAAAAGGGAAGAGACAAAACTTACTTTTACTTCCGCCTTCTTCATGGTCTTTATCATGTACCGGTCATCATTGGTTAAGTAAAAGAAGCTTCCGCTCTTTCCAGGGGATGAGAGCTCTCGAAGGGCGTCATTTCCACATATTGATATCATGTAATCTGCTGGATCTACCTTAAACAATTTCCTTAGAGTCCTGAGGGGTAAATAGGACAAATCAGTAACCCATGTATGCTTCAATCAGAACCAACCGAGATTTTGAAGGTAAAGAAACGATATGCTAGTAGTGTGCTTGTATGATAAAACATGTCACTGTTTAGCAGCCCTGATTTTGACAAAGTCATATATCTGTAACAAACTATGAGTTAATTACGAAACTCTTCGTGTCACAGAGATGGTAGTTTCAGAATTGTATTATACAAAATCCAACAACTACTTTACCACACTACTAAATTACTTAGATAGAGAAAGATGATCCATTAAAAAAGAAACATTTGCAGGTCTTTACCTGAAAACCACAGGACAGTAATCCTTCCATTTGAAGTCACATGACTGGTGGGGTGGAGTATACTTGGATCCTTCTGGGGGAAATTTTGTCCATACTTTTTCCCTTGGATCAAATGCTGAAGTCTTCAGGTCAAGAGATGTAGTTGGAGCAGGCCTTCCAACAGAATGTCTGTGCTATGGCACAAGAAACCAATTACATGCAATGAAGAGTTATCTCATGAAGATAAACTTTTAAATTTCATATTCTTAGTGGAAACCTTTTCATTTCACGAAAGGAAAGAAGTTGAAATTGTCAATTTTGCCATACCAGAAACTCATATACTAAAAATACAAAAATAGTTAAAAACTTTAGATGTTGAGTTGTAAAAAATTAATAATTAAATCCTCCCAGGATCATATTTGCTTGGTAGAGTAGCAGGTTTCCACCGATAGAACCATGCCACCCTAGCAGAAGCAAGGATGATTGCCCTCCAGGGTTGCCCCTGGGGATCGCTTCCAAGACCATATAAATGTTTTCCATTTTCCTTAATTGTAAAAAGGAGTGGTAAGTCTAACATAATCTAATGTTGGTCTCGCCTTCTTTTCTGCCATTTTGGTCTCACAAACTTGTAAATTGACCTAATGATTTAAGCAGTTGGTGAAAGAAACTATGTAGCTTGTAATTTCTCATATTCAGAGAAATTTCAAAGGCTTTTCTCAGATTTCTCTTTGACTAAGAGAGCTCTAAGAAGCCTTTAGAACTTTAAAATGATGTACATAGCATGAAAATCTAAAACATGAACCTGAACGGAGCAGATCATCATAAGCTAAGCTGGGAGGCCTTAAAAGAGATGAATAAGAATTAAGGATGAATGAAGGGGTACCGAGCAACTAAAAGCTTAGATTTAAGCTTTGTTGTACAATAAGGACTGATACAAAACAACCAAAAGATCCGAAAACACATTTGACGCAACTGTTTTTGAAGGAAATATTCCCTCCCACATGGTACATTTCCAAGGCTTCTCGTTCAACTCTTTTTATCTCAAAGATTTACTTGCAGATCAAAAGATTAGAATCAAAAGCATAGGAAGAACAAAAAGTGTAACAAGAAAGGCAAAAAAAGCCATGATAAAACAGAACAGGGGGAGAATGAAGGGCAGAAAACAACCAACAAATCATGAATACCTGATCCCCAACTGCAGATTAAGCATAAGTTCATAGTTCTTATGCCCTTTGGATATCGTTATCCCCTGTTTCTTCATTGGCTGAACTTTAAAGTGCTGTTGTCTATTCCCCTTGGCAACCGAACCTTCGAACTCAAGATTCCCAAATGCTCCACTACCATCTCTTGAACTCCGATCAATTCCATCAAACATGTTATCTCCATTGGATCCCCTACTATAATTACTCACCCTCGCATCCGTAGGTCTCCTAGGCCTCGCATTCCCTTCGTTTCCATTCTTATAAATAACCTGCTTGTTCGGGAACTCCCCTTCCATTCCAGGCCAATTCAGCATCTTCTGTGAAGGGAAAGTCGAAATAGTTTCAACCGAACATATCTTACAATCATTCAAGTCCACTGCAAACACCTCCTGAGGATCCCAATCCACATTACCACCAGAGGACCCTGCTGGGTAATAAGTCCCGTTCTGCTCTTTTGAGTCCTTACTCCAAACCCCCACATAGAAACTCCCATCAGCCCACCGAAATGTGCCATTTCCTTTAGGTAAACCTTCTTCCCAAGACCCATCATACCTATTCCCATTGCTCCAAATCATAGTTCCATTCCCATGAATCATTCCATGCCTCAATTGACCAATATAATGGTTCCCATTTTTCCATTGATACCGCCCTTGACCGTCCTGCAATCCGCGGCGCCATTCACCCTCATAGTAATCCCCATTGACAAAGCTCTTAGTCCCTTGACCATATCTCAAATTCATAACCCATGAACCTCTGTAGGTGTCTCCTGCAGCACCTGTATAAGTCCCTTTACCATCCATATACCCATTCTTGAATTCACCTTCATAAGTGGCACCAGAAGGCCAACTAAACTTTCCTTTCCCTGCTGTCTTGCCCTTCTGCCATTCACCAACATACATACACCCATCTGTCCACAAGTACTTGCCTTGGCCATGCGCATAGTTATCAACCCACTGGCCTGTATAGAAGTCACCATTGGAGAGGACCTTCTCAGCATGGCCGATTTCACCAGGCTCATCATCTGCAGGGGCTACAGACATTGTTGTGAATAAAGGGCTGGCCCTTTTCTTTCCACCAGTATGTGTTTTGCGCACAGTTGCTTTGCAGGCCTTCAAAATGAATCTGAACTCTTTGCTCATTATCTCTCTAAAACCAGCCTCTGGTTAGCTACCTCTATCTCTTCACCTTCCTCACATTCCTCTTGGCTCATTAATCCCAGATCAAAACCCTCTATCCCCCTCTCTTTTGCTCTCTTTATCTCTTTTACAGACAATGTACGTGCTTCAAAAGCAGAGCAAAGTAACCATTCCTGGATGGAACAAACCCAGAAGAGAGAAGAACGTGGAGGGAATCGATACAAAACAAAAAACAAAATTTCAAATCTGGGTTTTGTTTTTTGTGGGTTTTTCTGGTTTTGTGATGTGGGTATTTCAGATTTCGAAATTTTTTTTTTTTAAAAAACCCAGAAAAAATTCGAACTATTTGATTGATGGGGAAAGCAAAAAGGTTCGATTGGTACCAATGACTGGCTTTTTCTCTGTTTCTGGTGTTTTTTTCTTTCTTTTCCTTTTTTCTCCTTTTTTTTCTTTTCCTGCTCCGTTGGGTCTGAACAAAGGATTCAACACATTGGTTTTTGATTCCGGTTTTGGCTCCGAGAACCGCTAGCAGACCAAACAGTTGGAGGGGAGAAAAGAATGATGGTGGTGAAATGTCTGCCATTTTTAGTGTCTCAATCAGACTAAACCCCAAATACCACTACTAATTTTAGTTTTGGTTTTAATTTTTAAATCATTACCATTTTGTTTTTTGTTTTTCGTTTCTTTTTTGCCTCAACACCATTTTCAGTACAGCTGCTTTTGCAATGGTGTCCTTTCCTTTTCATATAATTCTTAACTACTCCCAATTTCAGAAACTAACCTCTTATGCTCTACCCAACATGATTACATCATACCTTTAGGACCAAAAAGGTGAATTATTATTTCTAACCGCAACCTGACCTTACAATTTACCATCATTACTTTACTAAAATTCAGACCAAAAATAGTTGGTTAAGATCTTGATGGCCAAAACAACATGTAATTAAGTGGTTAAAGGTGTTATCCTTATACCCTTGGTTTTGTGTTCGATTCACACTAAAGGTGAATTATTTATACCACAAAATTGACCTTACAATTTACCGTTGTTAGTTTAATAAGATTCAGACCAAAAATAGTTTATTAAGATCAAATATTTTATAGCTGAAGTGGTTGAAAGTATTTACCTCTCTTATCTGTTATTAACTAGAGTTTATCTTTTTGTTTCTCAAAGACAAACGAGAGAAAAAAAAAAAAAACTAATGTCATATTTGGTGACTAATATTGGACTGGATTGGAGATTGGACTGGACACTCACTATATTTAAAGCATATTTGAGGAAGAAATGATTTTTAAAAAAAAATTTAACCAAGTTGAAGGTAGAAGATGGATTACTTACGAAGAAAATTTATCCCATATAATCCCCATAAAATAATAGGATAACAATACCTTATAACTAATCCTTCCTAATTCCCCCAACATGAAAAGTCATTCAACCCTACCTTCATTTCCAATCCAATCCAATACTAGTCACCAAATTTCCTATCTAATAACCATTATTGGATTGAATCTTAAGGCCGCTAATAGATAGCAATCATTGGTACCTAATTTTGCAACTGCATGTAGTTCGTTGTCATTGAAAACTAAGGCAACAAAATTTATAATCAAATGACAAAAAACACAAATTATTGAATAAATGGAACATTGATGTCTCTAAATAAAGTTGGAAGAGAATATATGTTAAATGGAGTGTATATTATTTACTTATGAAAGAAAAACAAAAGTGTTACTTAATTTTAGCTACTGAAGTTTTTGGCTTGAAATTTAGGTTTGCTCCAAGTATAAATACATGCTAAACCCTGAACCCTGAGCCCCTTAGCTTGTTCAGGATCTCCTTATTCAAGATTGTATCCCCACTTAACTTTCTATGCAAATAATCGTCCTTTCTCAAAACAAAAAAAAAAAGTCTGGTTTGGAAATAAATAAATAAATAAATAAGTGACTAGTTTGTCTTCTTTTTTTCAACTATATACAAAAGGGATTAAGATTTGTAAACTAGGTTAAGAAAAATTGAAAATAAAAATATTCTCGGCCATTCATTTCATCCAACCATCTTTTGTGTTTATATGTTTTAAATTTGCACAAGAACTGGAAAAAAAAAAATCAATAAAACAAACAGTTATGCACACCTTATTAATTGAGTCCTTTTAAGTTTTTCAAACGGAGTATATAATAATTTTAGCATTTAATTTCATGATGCATAAGTGAAATGCACTTGGCATATAAAATGAAAATATTTTTGTTCATCACTTTAACGCAAGGTGTATCCTCACCAATCTTCTTAATACTTGACACGTGTCTATAGGTATTATGATAGTTAACTTTTTACTTTGATTTATGTAACTATTGTTATGCTTATGAACACGTGTCAAGTGTTGAGAAAGATAGTGAGCATACACTTTGGGTTAAAATTATGAGCAAAAATGATTCCTATTATAAAATAAACAACAAAACACAAAATAAGGGAACCAAATACAAAATATAAGATAAAGAAGGGCAAAAATGAAAACGAATGTTGTGGTTTTTTGTTGTTGTTGTTGTTGATAGAAATAAAACTAATAGGCTAACAGCTATGAAATGAAAATGAATTAACAAGCAGGAGATGAGTCTTAGAACGAGTCTTAACGGGCATTGAATTAATTAACTGCGCAACGCGTCTCAGGGTCCCAATCGTGCAGCCTGCTTTCTGATACAGACTTGAGAAGAGAAAGAGGAGGTCAAAGCCTCACACCCTAAATCCATGGAACCCACAAAAAAAGTTTTTGCCTGCTGGATTTAAAGATGACACTTGTCCTTTTTCAGACAAGTCACCACTGATTAGTACATGATGATGATGATGATTCACACAACAAAAGCACAACCGAATCTCAAATCTCTATTCTATTATTCTATTGTAAAGAACATTCGATGTGCATGCTTATCTTCAATTTCCATTCGATTCTAGTCCTTTTCCCTATAAAATATTGATTAAGTATAGTTATACATAGATATAATGAACTAATTTGCACGTTAAATAGTAGTTTATGGATATGCATCATATGCTATGTTTGTCTCGATTCTAGCTAATTCAAGTCTTGTATACCATAAGCTAAAAGTCATCTTATTTGGTTTTCATTTGAACACAAATGGTTTAATTCAAGTCTCGGTTTTCATATGCGGGCAAGGCCAATTAATCAAAGTAGTTTGCTCGCTCGAATGCATCGAGTGTGGTTCCCCTCCATGTTCATTAGGGTAGTTTAGAATAAGTTGACTAGAATATATGTGTTCTTCACTTTGCACTCGAGTTCGAATCTCCTTCTCTATAATTTAGATTAGATTAAAATAGAATATCGTTTGTATAAAATAAAAAAAAAACAAAGAAAATAACCTATACTTGAAGGTCAATTACTGTCATGGGAAATAGGAAATTCATATTTAAAAAATTCCATACGTTTTGGATGGGGAATATCAATATTATGCCATGTGAAAAGTTGAGATTGTTGTGCAAATATAAAACATGAAGGCTAGAAGAGGGTTGGCAAAAGATGAGAACACAACTTCAATTCTGCAGCCCTTCATCAACACTAATAACAATGTATTCTAAAAATAATAAGTAAATAGCAGATGCGGCCAAGTCAAGACAGCGCGTCCTGTCCCATTGTACTTGAGCTTGACCCCTCTTTCTATAAATTAGACTAATTTAGAATGCGACCTTGTCAAATAATAATAATAACAAGTCAAAAATACTACAAAATTACTATTATGTGTGGGTGTAATATAATTAGGTGTCAACTTTATCATCCCCATCAACTCCTACAATTCAAGGGACACCCCTCACTAAATTCTAAACTGGCCTAATTCTAGGTCAAATGGTCTATACCACTCGGTCACTCATTTGGAAATTGGAGCTTGGAGCTTGGAAAGGGTTTGGGACTTTTGGGGTTGGGGTGGGTGTTCAATAGCTTTGGGATTGGGGGACATAATTGCTACAACATGCACAATTAGTATAATGAATTGATGATGATGACAGGGATCACAAACACAGAGCCCATGACAGCACCAAAATTAAGCTGCTTATTGGGTTGATGTTTACCATGTTTATAGAGTGGTCTCCCTCTGGGGTGGTTGCAGTCACATTCAAACTAGACTTTGTCTGCGACTCTCTGCATGGTTGATTGGGACACATCTAAGAAAAGAGACAATATACATAGAACAAGAATTTAAGCTAGGTCATGGACCATGCCTCATTCAGTTTTTCTGTCTACCCTTAACAAGGCAAGCCACCATTCATTTCAAGTTGTAATAATATTTGGAAGAGAAAGTAGTGATCCTTATGCTTTAGTCCAACTTCCAGTTGATATCTCCTTCTTTTTGATCTAACAACTACAATTTCATATTCTTTTTCTGAACTATTGTATGCTATCATCATCATCGTCATCATCTTATTCAATTTTCTTGTCCTATTTTTTCATGTGCTTGTTGAAATCTTGACATCACTCATTTGTAAATTATATTTTTAATTTTTTTTTATTAGGTTAGATCCGTTTACGCATTTAAAACCTAAAGAAAGGTGTGTATATATAAAAAGAGTAATGATAAAGCAGGCCGCACCGCTTGTCATCGTGCTAAGCACATCAGTGCTCGTAGGTATTTCTCCCTATTAAAGCTAGCCATGATGCTTGTGCTATAAAGTCCAAAAATGCCATAGTTTTGGACATAAAAAAAACTATTATTTATCAAATGACAAGGCGGCTATAAGAAAAGATGGGATGTTATTTTTCAAGCCAACCCAAAGGAATCATCATCTTTATAATTAATTTTGAAATTAAGTAGCTTATAAGTAAGATAGTTGGTAGCCACGACATATAGGAATTGATCCAAGGACATAATTTCATATTGAGAAAGAGAAATATGTGACCTTCAATATTATTCAATACATTGCGTTTATTGTGTCTATAGACAATCCAAACCTTTTCATCAGTTACCGATGCACTTCAAGTCTTTTGTCCAAATTTTTCTACTTTTAATATCGTTGGTATTAAAAAAAATATTATAAATTGAGTTTGCTTTAAAAAATAATTAATAAAGGAAAAACATGATTAATTTGAATCCAAATTTCCTCGAAAAATTTAAGTGAAAATAGAAAATGGTATTATCATCAATAAAAGAAGTATTAATTAGAATACATGCAATTTGAAGAGTGGTGCTATTATATTATAGCATTAAAATAAAAATACTATATGTGTGCACATCCCGTCGGATTCTCACAAGGATGTATGTGGAACAATCTACTGTTTATGACAAGATTGCATATCTTATGCGTAAGAGTCCACTCAGGACGAGCAAGAAGAAATAGAAGAGCTCCTCATTAATCATTTCTTGAAAATGGGAGGAGATTAGTAAAACAAAACCTTGACCTATAAGAGTTGAAGCTATTTCACCTTGAACATTAAGTTATTGTAGGCCAACAAAAGCATTATGAAATAGGAATAGGCTTATAGGAGACAGCATATACATCATTGGACCTAGAATCACGGATTCCTTCTCTAAACAAAACAAAAATTAAGATATAGGCCTTGGCCCACATGGCCCTTTCTCCCGTACGATTTAAACATGACTAAATTAGAAATGTTTAGCTCTAAACATGTTGAATGCTTAAATGTTTTATATACTTATATTTTCTACTTCGGTCCTTCAAACTTTACAATTTTAGCTTTGCCACGTCATTGGTCAGTATTTTTGCACATGAGTTTGAATTCATCTTTCTCGGAGTTTAGAATATTGCATTATTGACTTTTAAAATAATTAATCCAAATCAATATTACTTGGAAAATATTCAGGGCAAAGTGTCACATAGGATAAAAAATTACCGTTCGCCTCAAACTTTTGTAGTTTGCATGGAGTTGCTATAAGTATAAACCCTCATGTTTGAAGGCGAAATCCAGTAAAAAATATGAAAGAAAAAAACAAATATCTAAATATCTAGGATGAGAGAGAGAGAGAGAGAGAGAGAGAGAGAGGAGGGAGGAGAGGGGTTTGGTTTGCTTGCGAGTTGACAAAACTTTGGAAATTATTAAGGTTAAACTCCCAATCTGAAAGCAAAGTCTCAAGAAAAAAGTGACGCTGACAAGCTTCACCAAATATGGAAACCTCTTTTACTTCTAAAAAAAACACTCCTTTCTCTTCACCATTACCACCAGTCTTTTCTTTTCTGGCCTCAGACTGTTCAGGCCTTGTTTAGGCGGCGTAGCAGTTTGCAGAACTCTGTTTCCCAAAACCAATCACTTTTGTGAGGTTGAGTAGAATCCAAGATACGGCTGAAGTTGAATGAAGCCTGGATGTTGATGTCAAAAGCTGAAATGGGGTCAAAATCAGCCATGCAGTATTATCAGCTTTCAGCTATCATTTGGCAGTTTATCTGGTTTTGCTATAGTAAATATTGAATCTATATTGCCTTGCCTGGAGCCTACCTCTCTAGCCCGAGAAACAGTTGTATGACATATAGATAACCCTCCTTTATTATTTTCAACGAATCACGATATGTTAGGTGTGATAAATTTTTTATTTAACATGACGTGATTGGCCGAGATAGATAAACAATGACATTCTTATTTTATTACCCAAGTTTTTCTACTCTAGGCCTTTCAATGCTCTAGGGTTTTGGGGTGTATAATTGTTGAACCCTTTGACACTGTCTTCTTGCTTGAAGACTTGAAGAAAAATAACCCAAATGAAATCTGAGCTAGATTTTGTAATTAAATATAAACAAACCACCAATCTGCTACTAATTATCAACTCGGTTTTGTTTTTGTGCTAGTGCTATAGTAATAGTATAGCCCTTTGATTGGGGATGGTGGTCAAATTTGAGTTCACATGACACCCATCAGATTTGTCTTGTTTATTGTGGAATCCTTTGGAACCCTGCTTTGTACGCTAAATGCTGGCCGTGAGTATCTACGTTAGACAAAATGACAGCTTAAAAGTGTGCATCCGATAGATGAATACTAAACCAAGTGCATGCCACCTATCTAATTCTAAATTTTGGCCACTTGAATCAATATAATAGTTGTAGTTTTTGATAGCTAAATACCAAACATATGGCTTGTTTAGAAGTTTGGAGTGGAGAGTTTCTCACGTAGACATATATTAATAAAGTGTCACGAAAGTTCAAATCTTAGATGGCTTGTTCGCATATCAGTACCTTTTGACTCCTTTCGCATCCTTATCAGCACTTTTACTTTACTATCTTTGCCAAATGTCAGCAAAAAATGCTTTTAACCCACTTAGAAAACATTGCCAAACTAGCCCAAAATCTATTATCTATACATTAGTGAATATTTTCTGATTTCGGACTCATTTGATTCCTCGGCAAGATATTCCACTGGCACACCCATAGATACTGGGCCTTGTTTATTTAGGTTATGATAATAGGCCTCTCTCTTTTTGGGTATCTATCAATCTATGCATGAGCTTGAACTATAGGAACAAGTCATACATATTGGTCTTGTAATCAAAATGAACAATCATCTATTTTATCAAAAAATAATAATTGAATAATCATCTAAGGTAAAGTATCTCTATGCCCACTTGATCAAGAAATTGTATACGGAGAAGGCAGCCTATGTTAAACAAAGTTTACTTAGATTGAAAAGGGTCGTTTGGTACGATGGATTGTCATAGACTGAACTAAATTTTGGGACTGTCTTGGATTGGCTTGGCTTGGCATAAGTTGGATAATACGTGTACTACGTTTGGTGTAAATTTGATTGGACTGGGACTAAATTTTTTTAATAATATTTTTTTTTTGAAAAGTAAGTTTTTAATTTTTTAATTTTTTAATTTTTTATATTTATAAAACTTTCTTCTTCTTCCTCACGACAAAAAATGAAACTCCCCCTCCTCTGTTTAGTTTCTTTCTCCTCCCCTGCCTGCAACTCCCCCCTCTTTTTCATATTATTCTTCTCCATTGTCTCTCTTCTCCTCTTCCTATGTCTAATTTTCTCTTTATTTATTAGTTCTATTTTTGAAAGCATTTATGTTTCTTTTCTGTTTTGCAATTTGTTTTTTGACTTTGCAAAGAGAAGTAGAGAAACGGAGTTGAGGAAGAGGGGCACATCGATGATGCAGTGGGTTTGTGTGCGGTGTTTTTTCTTTGAATTTCGACTGGGTTATGGCTGATTGGGAACAATGATGTAGTGGCCTTGGCAGATCCGGCGAATATCTGGGTTGTGGCTGAAGGAGAGAGAAAGCATCTGTGGTGGGTGGGTCTATTGGCTCTTGGTGGTTGCGGCGAGTTTGGCGGGTCTGCTGGCTCTTGGTTGCTTGGGTGGTCAGTGGTTGTGGCTGGTTGCTTGGGCTTGGGTGGTCGGTGGTTGTGGCTGGTTGCTTGCGCTTTATCTCTTTTTTATTAGGGAAATTTGCATAAATACCACGTGAACTTTTAGACTTGTGTGTGATTACCACATAAACTTTTAACTTACGTCTAACTCCGTAAAACTTTACGTTAAATTTAAGGGTATTTCAGTCAATTCTCTATAACTATAACATTGAAATTTGTTAAAACGAACATAATCATGTTATAAAATAAATTAATTAAAAAAAAAAAAAAAAAAGAAACCTAACCTCACTATCCTACGACTTCCCCTCACCCCTTCCAACACCAACTATGACGCACTGCCCAATGGTCCCCTCCCCCACCCTCTGTAATGTCTTAATACACCCTCATTCATTTCTCCCCACCCCCTCTCTCACTCTCTCCATCGAAGAAGAATAATATTTTCATATATGATCCTCTGGAATATTTATTTTTGAAACAACATCACCTATAGCCATATTGCAAACACTTTCAATTCTTGTCGAAGATTACCATATGCCAAACAATATATCTGTCATTTGATCACTCAATTCTCCAACAACCTACCCCAAAAAAATTTTGATTTTGGGGAGGGCGAGAGTGGGAGGGGAGAGGGGGAGAGAGATATAAAGTAGAGTGTGTATGCAGAGGGTGGGGGAGGGAGCTAGGCGGTAGTGATGGATAATTGGTGTTGGAACATGCAAGAATAAATAATATATTTATAATTATATTATTTTTAGAAATTTTAAGCTTTTCAGTTATAGAAAATTTATGGGAAATAAGCTGATATAATCACTTTTCACAAGTGGTATTCTGAAATAATCAGGTTACAAATTGTGTTATGATATAATCACTTGTGAACGTGAAATGACCAAACTGCCCTCCATATAAAAGCACATGTATCAACCCGTTATTGGCCTTTTCTGAAAGGGAACTTGTCTGAACTCAGCTCAACTCTCTCTCCTCTGTGTTGGAAGGTTGGCAAAAATTGGGGGAAGTCCAGGTTGCGAGACATGTTCCCACTGAGCAATCCAGTTCGCAACCCATCCATCGGCCTAACCCAGATGTCCTCAAACTTGGGACCCTAGTTTGGGCGCAGCGAAGCCGGAAGGCACGGCGCCCATTGTTGACCTCCCGATCGAGCTGACTGCTGCGATTCCACAGAGAAGGGAAAGTGGCGACTTCCGGTGTCGTTGTGAACGGATGTGAGTTGTGATATTGGTTTGGTAGTGTATGTGTATTATGAAATCGTTCAGCCCCTTGTCACCACAGAGGGCATAAAAGCTTAAATTTTCAGTTTGCACTTGTTGTGATATGTTGAAATTCATAGTTTGTGATATTATCTGCAGTGGGAGCTGTCTGGTGAACTTGAATTTTGTTTAAAATTGACCGAATGCGTGTATAATGTAGTGCAATGTGTTTGATAATGGTGAAAATAACAGCACACAGAAAAATCATAGGTTAACTTTGTCTGCCCTACAAATTTGTAAATACGGCTAGTGTTAGGCTCAATTTAGATGCTAATGTGGGGAATTTATTGGCATTCTGGGTTTGTTTTGGTAAGAAGTATAGTTTGTGTGTTTTGGTTTCGAATTTGGTAATTGAGCTTGTACTACATTATACGCTTTCTATCACAACCGGATCCTTTTGTTGAAGGTGTTTACATTTGTGCAAAAGACTTGGAGGGTTAGAGGGTTCATATTTCTGCCATTGTATGTGTATGTTAGTTTGTTAATAACTTGGAACCCACAGATATCATCTTCTAAATCAGAGAAAAAACAAAAAGGAATAAAAGTTAATTGTTGAAGCAGCTACAATTAACTTTTGAAGATTTGAGGATTTAGAAGATGATATGTGTAGTGGAATGATTGTTGTGCATGTTTTTATTCATCTATTTTGTATTTTTTAGTGTTATGAATCGGTGTAGTAATTATTTATGTTTTTTGCAGAAATGGATACAGTTGGAATTTTGGTATGCTACAATGGAAATTGGGTTAAGAAGGATAACATTGAGAGTTATGAAGGTGGGGAGGCTAAAGGCATAATAGTGTCACGGAACGTAACGTTTTCCGAACTTGTTGAACGCATTTATAAGATCATGGATGCAGAGCCCACGAAATATAGTGTCACATTGAAGTATTCAGTTCCTGTATCCGCATCTGTCAGTAAGCAGATAAGGGTTGAAGACAATGATGATGTTCAATATTTTCTCAAGTACAACACTGATGTTATGGCCTCTAAAGTAACCCCTTTAGTAGCAAGCTTGAAAAACATCGAAGGGCATGGTATTGAAGGGTGCAATGGCATTGTAAGCGTGGAGAGTAGCAATGCTCCTGCTACCTTTGTTGTGGAACGAAGAAATGTGGCAATTTCGCACAATGAAACTGAAAATGGTGGGAATGGTTTTAATTGGAGTGATTGGGTTGAAGAAGTTCATTTTGAAAGCGGTGAAAACATAGTTGCTGATTTCAATCAACCTAGCAATGAAGAGGAACCATACTCTGCACCAATTGTGCATCCTCATGAGGACAGCGGTGCGGAACCCTCCACTGTGCAGTGTAGACAGGTGCAATCTGAACCTCCCCGGCAATCAAGTTCGAGTGAAATGCATACAATTCGGGTTGATTAGAAGCATGGTGAGAGTGTGGAATATATTGGTTATGGTGGAGGACTTTCGTGCATAAATTGGGAAGCAAATTTGAAGGTTGGCCGCGTGTATCCAAATAAGATTGCCCTTTTAAAAACCATCAGTTTAGCAGCAATTAGAGGCCACTTTCGGTTCAGAACAGTCCAATCTGGGAAGCGTCGGTTTTGTGTTCGTTGTTGGCAGGTGCCTTGCCCTTGGAAACTTCGGGCATATAAAGTTGGATTACATGAGTTTAAGGTTGTTAAATACGATCCACTTCATGAATGTGATCTGAGCTTTGTAAGTAGTCACCATCCTCAAGCTACGGCCGAATTGGTGTCTGACTGTGTTAAATGGAGATTTCAGGATTCGCGCAGCATTTATACTGCAGCTGATATAAAGACAGATGTGAAAAAAAAAATTTGGTGTCAGCATAAGCTACTCTACGGCTTGGAGAAGCCGAGAGTTAGCTTTCAAAACAATGAGAGGGTCTGCAGAAGAGTCGTATTCCCTTCTCCCTTCCTATTGTTATGAGTTGGAGCGTACAAATCCGGGAACTTTGACATACATTGAGACTGATGCAGCCGACCACTTCTTATATTTTTTTATGTCCATTGGTTCATGCATACGAGGATTTAAGTCGTCAATGCGGCCCGTGATTGCTGTTGATGCTACCCATTTGAAGTGCAAGTATAAAGGTGTTTTGTTTGTTGCGACCGCATTTGACGGAAATCGCAACATATATCCTGTTGCCTTTGGGATTGGAGATTTGGAGACGGATGCAGCATGGGAGTGGTTTTTGAGAAAATTACATTGTGCAATTGGTGATTGCTCGAATCTTGTTGTCATATCTGATCGCAATGTTAGCATACAACATGGGTTGCGTAGAGTTTTTCCTGGGGCAAGCCATGGTATTTGCTTTTATCACTTGAAGGGCAATATGAAAGCCTCATTTCACTTGAAGCAACGGGATCCGATATTGGGGTATTTTATAAGGGCAGCGAAGTCTTATCGTCTAGCGGAGTTCAATCGTCACTTCTCGATGATAAACAATTAGCGAGTGCGAAATTATCTACTACGTGCAGGCGTTGAGAAGTGGTCACGGGCCCACTGTGATGGACGACGCTATAATGTGATGACAACGAATATTGTGGAGTCCATTAATTCAGTTCTTCGTTTTGCAAGGATGCTTCCGGTCCTACACTTGATCGATGAAATCACAAATTTACTTCTCACTTGGTTTAGTGAACGTCGAGATTTAGCAATGAAATGTCATTCTACATTGTGCCCTGATTTGGGTGAACAGAAGTTAAGGAAGAGGTTAGACGCTGCGTCAAGGATGAATGTGGTCAAAATCAATGATGTTGAGTATAATGTTTTGGATGGTGATTTGAACGGTCTGGTGCACTTGGCAAACCGTAGTTGTACGTGCAGGAAGTTTGACTTGGAGCAACTCCCGTGCAAGCATGCTATTGCGGTATGTCGGCACTTGAATTTGAACCCCTACTCCTTTGCCTCTTCTTATTATACACGAGCTACATGGGCAGCTGCATATGCTGAATCTATTTATCCTGTACCACCTAAAGGCACATGGGTTATTCCCGAACATTTGAACAATGTCAAAATCCTTCCTTCTGTTTGTAAGGTTATGCCGGGCCGTCGCAAAATGCAAAGAGTACCTTCCAAAGGAGAGGACTCCCGGCAAAAAAAATGCTCAAGGTGTGGTGTGAAGGGCCACTACCGAAATACATGCAAACAATCTGTCCCTCTCAAGAACTGAAGTCTCTAATTGCGCATATTGCACAGTTATTCAGTTTGTACCTCACTTGTCATCAACTGTGAAGTTCATGAATAGGTTCGGTGATGCTGCAGGGATGGAAGTCCGTCAATTAAACGGTCATGTGAAGCATATGGAACAAGGTAACAAGTTCCTTGCAATGAGAGCCTATTATTAGTAGCAATTTGTTAACATACAGTTGTACCTGTTTTATTGAAACCAGCTGTTATTTAACACTAGTACTGTTCCACTGGCCAATGTGTCATACAGATTAGCATTTCTATTCGTTTGTGATGTACCTTTTATTTTCATTTAAATTGTATTCGATTTGGTGTTGTGAAATGTGATTGTAGTCACGTTGGCATCACTTGGTTTCCTTTCCTACACAACGTTATGTCCTCTCTTTATATGCATCGTATTGGTATTGTATTGTACCTTTGTTGCCATCGTATTGGTATTGTATTGTACCTTTGTTGCACGGCCATTGGTAGTGTAATGACAACGGTTTCTGTCCCAAATGAAAGGGCCTAGAAGGCTAACTAAAATGTAATCTCGTACATAAAACGTATTTCAAATGCAAATGTTACGCAATTAGTGGGAGCGTCATTGTACTTCATGATTTCTCATTGTTCTGATTGCCATAGACCAAACTATCTATAGTTTTTGGGAAACTATCCATGCAGGTACACATGGTGAACACATCACTACTATCGTTATATGGACTTTTCAAATAGTTAATTATTCACTTCAAGTCACACACACAGAGGAACAAACCCTTCCCCATTTGTGTGTGATTAGTGCCTATGGACTCTGGTACCTATAACTCTTCCAATCCAACCTGTTTTGCAAAATAACAAAGTCAGTTATTAGTGTTCTATATTGTTGGTCACAGTGTCCGTGGTTTGTATCCAATTGCCTTAAGGTATCAATACATGTCCCATATTTCCATGGATATTCCGCGCGTCATAACCATCGATCTGTCCGAAACCCTCCATATACACGACCATTGCTAGAGTCACTGTTTATAAGTACTCAGATGTAGAGGCTATAATATGAGGTGTATTTCCATAAAGCAGCAATATAACATTACTATAAGCACAATACGATTACAATATGTGTCAATAATTATACAATACAAACACAATATACACCCGTTATGCTTCTAATATGAGGCCAATAAACGTTTCATAAGCACACCTCCACGTTACAGTACTTCATATGTATACAAACTAAGTAATTTCCCACTCAACGGTGAGAATAAGAGGAAGGCGTAAACAAGGCACCACATTCATACAAAAGCCACCAAATACATACAAAATGATTCCACCCGTACGTACCCTGCCCCAGCTACAGAAACCCTTCCACAAAATCACCATGTTTACAGGTCCATGAATAGATCCAATTCTTTGGTCTTCTTCCTCGCTGCATGCACAAGGATATGATCAGCCATTCCCTGGCCACCCTTATTCAGCACCTGCCAGACACCACCAACATCTATTTCGCTCCAATTGTAGTCTGGTGACACGACGGAAGCATAATCCTGGAACATCTCGAACCCATTGTTAAAACATTCAACCAGTTCATGGTTAAATTCTTCAGATTCAGTGAATTTTTGGACAGCATCTTTCTTTGTTTCTTCCAATTGTAACGTCAACGAGGCTAACTTTCGCGCTTCGACTTTGGGCTTTCATTGTTTGCTTAACTTCTCTAGCAAATGCTTTGTTCAGCTTGTTCGTCAAGTTGCCCATCACCTGGCCATGAATATCGCATTTGGTTTCCCACCAATTCGTTGCCGTACACAAATATTGGAGGTGATGCTTCACTTCAGCTATTTTCTTTAGCGGATCAATGTTGTCTGCCTCACTTCCGGATGGCGTGGGATCGTTATTTGGAGTCCCAGGTGGAGATGGGAAAGGGACATGCCATGGCTGGTCTCCTGGGTAACTAACAACCTCGTTTGGAGGGATTACGTCTGACATCTTCAACTTCAAATGGGGATAATGCACACATGCACCCTGAAAAATAGTTAACGTTACAAAATCAATCTGGAGCTTCCTTTTCGTTACCAACAATAGGGTGAGATTTAGTACAGCTTTGGTGTATGATATATATGGAATTGAATGAGTAGGTTAGAACCTCTTATATAGAAGGAGTTGTCTGTTTTATATTGCTTTCAATGACTACATTACAAANACATGGTAAAAAATAAGAGTTTGGAATTCACCGTTATATACAAAAATGGAACTCATATCAAGGAATTTGGAAGACAGCAAAAAGGAAATTGGAAACACAAATACTTTCATGGTCCATTTTTGTAATTGGCCAATTCATTGTCAAATTACCGTACTCATATATTTGGGACAATTTGTAGTTTTGGTACAGGAGGGAAATTGGGGAAAGAGGACAAAAGGAATAAATTGCAAATTCAACATGGGTCCCATACAACAACCACCAACCAATGGTAAAGAATAGTTATATACAGCTGTTATTATGCACAGCCCAAGTCAAATGTGTTGCCCAACAACTCCCGCCAATAACTCCCGCCTAAAATTGGACCCAACAACTGCCGCCAATAACTCCCGCCTCTTCATCACAGTCATTTACTCCTGGTCATTAATACCTCCCACTATTTAATTGTAACCCAGCTGCATCCACCCAACTTTTCCATCACAGTTACTCCGTAAAACCCCCCCTGCATGCGCAGCTATTTCACCTACATCACAATGAATGGCAGTTTGGTCAAACTAATGGCCACACCAACCCACAGTAAATACCCAACACCCATGGACCCCAACCCCACACCAAACCCAACCCTTGCCATTACTGAAGGAGGGGACACTGAAACAGCTGCCAAAGCAGCAACCGAAGACACTGAAGACTGGGTCCATGGACTGCAGCAATGTCGAGCCAATACCATGTTCTGGAAAAATCTCCATGCAAACATAGTTAGCAAAATTAAAGAGGGCCAAGCTAGGTGGGGTGTCATAAAAAAGCGCACAATTCGGGCGCGTTATCAAGCCCGGATGCATCTTCTACATATGAAGGCTGTCAGAGGTAGAATTGAAAATGCCCCTGCCAGTGCAGGTATTGCATTCAAAGAATCAGACGAAATGGCTCAGCTGAAGCAACAACAACTGGAATCCGGCTTCGAACTATTTAGGAAGTTTGCACAAATTGTGGATGCAGAAGGAAAGTGGGACATCAGTGTGGGAGGGGTCATGAACTTAATGGGTCGCGGTCGCCGCATTTGACGGGTATGCAACTCGAAATTGGGCCACAGCGAGAGGGTTTGCCTTGTAATATTACCATGGCTACTATTGGGGACAAACCCAGGACAGTGGACTTTTTGACGTGGCCTTTTTTTGTAATATATACGTATGAGGTGCCCTTTTTTTTTTGTTTCGGATGTTTTCTGTTGGGGAAAGGGGGCCTCGTTGGTACATATGTTTAATGTAAGCTGCAGGTGCCGTCTTTGTTAAGATTGTATTCTGTAAGTTTGAGGTCACCTCTTTGTACATTTTGTCTTCTGTAAGTTTCACCTGGCTTTTGTATGCTGCCAGGTTGAGGTGGCCTTCGTTTTATATGTACGTTTCAGGTGCCTTTCTTTTGTGTTTAATGCAGGAACTTTGATAACTGCAGTTCATGTAGTTTGGCTGCATTCATTTCATATTCGATATAACGTAATTCCCTTCCATATCGTCCATATTTGTAGACTTGTTCCTTGACATTGCAAAACCAATAC